>NC_056599.1:40423014-40452790 GCF_018340385.1 Cyprinus carpio
AGGTGTTCTGTTGTTGGATGTAAAAAATCATTTACTCCCGACATCTGAGCCGCTGAAGACGCAGTGGATTACATTTGATTTGAAAGGAATACAACCCCCGATCTACCTAAATGCATGAATAATTTTACTCCAGACTGCTTTCTGAATGAAGGGACAATTCAAGGCAGGCTTTGCTAAAAAAGTTGTTTCTAAAGAGATGGATTTTAACAACTGTTCGTTATCCAGCTCCACCTCCAGAAGAAGTGACTGTCATGCTGTTTATTTTATAATTTTTGAGCAAATCACTATTTCACTCCAGACTACTTTGCGAATATCATGTCGTGACTAGTCGCTGATGACATCATTAATGAACAAATAAGTCTGTAGGGGTTGAACGCCTTCTGATTTTTTTAAAGTCGACTTTTATGTGATAAAAGTCACGTCGAAGTCGACTAGTCGCTGATGACATCAATAATGAACAAAAAAGTCTGGAGCTGAGACTCAAACACCTTGTGCACAGCTATGGCCTATGACACAGTGCTGTCCACATGACTACTGCTCCTATAAAAAGCTAATTTTTATCAGTTCTTTTGTCTTTTTGGTCATGATATTTCTCTCAGATTTCAGCTCATTCTAAATCAGATACAGATAAAGTAGAACAATAAAGATTTCAGTCATATGAATGCATTAGTAATAGCAATTGCGTGTGTGAATTAATTCTACCTGGCAACGTCTCTTTACTAGAAGTGAAGCTGTGGGATTTGAGTATTAAAAAATATATGCTTGAACTTTTCAGTTTCTAAGATATTTTATTTAGAAATCACAGAACAGTGTTGACGATACATTTCCGCACTGAATGATTCTGTGTGTCTGAAGCCTGTGTTTGAGTGTTACAGTGCAGCGGCGCATTAGATTAGAACAGAGATTAATTTACCTATACAATAAGCTGTTTAAAAACATGCATTCTCCCGTTCAGTTTCAAGCATCCAGTAATATATTCACACATGTCTTGTGGAGGGCTTTCAGAGTATGCATTTATTTGTAATTTTAACTGTTTGGAAACGGAGCGTAAATGTGGCACTGTTCTGTTGCGCCATCTATAGGATTAGCGACTAATCGATGTCAAGCTTAAAGCATCATGGCAGAGGACTGAAGTCAACTACTCGGTGCAACCCCTAGTGTGAATACATTATCAAAGTATTTTAATTGATTAGCACCACGCTGGTGAGATAAAGATGGCGGCGCGTATTTTTGACCAAGATGGCTGAGACTCAAACACCTTGTGCACAGACACAGCGCTGCCCACATTTTTTGACCAAGATGGCGGCGCGTACACATCACGAGGCTCAGCGTCTCTCCAGTTTTTTGCAATTTTGCAGTATTTTTCCTGCTCATCTCGGGTCTGTTTTCGTACTGAACAGCTTTGCTTTAACAGCATACACCCGACGGGAGCTTTTGGATATCGGTGAGGACTTTTTCCAACAGTTTTATCACCAATCTTCGACTTATCCCTGAGATCACCCGGAGGCTGCTTTTATTGTCGCGGGTGATTTTAATCACTGCAAATTAAAGACAGTGCTCTCCAAATTTAATCAGCATGTTTCCTGCAACACCAGAGGAGACAAAACTTTGGATCATGTTTACTCAAACATTGATGGAGCTTACACCGCGCGACCCCCCTCCCCCACACCTCCCCCACCTCGGACAGTCTGATCACCTTTCTTTGTTTCTCACCCAAAAGTATTCACCCCTCATCAACCTTGTTAAGCCATCAGTGAGGACCATCAAAGTGTGGCCAACTGGAGCAGACTCTTTACTTCAGGACAGGTTTAAACACACTGACTGGAGTATGTTTGCTTCTCAGGCTGCCTGTGGTTCTCACACGGACATTGATATCTATACCTCCTCTGTACTGACTTACATCAACACCACCATTGAGAGTGTTACATCAGAAAAACAGATAACAACGAACCCTAATCAGAAGCCACTGATGAACAAGGAGGTGCGACTTCTGCTGAAAGCCCCGCAACACTGCCTTCAGGTCAGATGATGCTCAGGCCTACAGTAAATCCAGGGCTAACCTGAGCAGGGGCATCAAAAAGACCCAAGTACTGCTACAAGCTGAAGGTAGAGGAACACTTTTCCAACTCTGACCCCTGCCGCATGTGGCAGGGCATCCAGGTCATCAGTGACTACAAGTCAAGCAACTGTACTCCAACAGTCACAGACGTCTTCTTCCTTAATGAGCTAAAATGACTTTTATGCTCGCCTCAACAGTGACAGCAAGGAGACAGCCACCAAAATCACACACTCAGCAAACCACCGACCCCTCAAACTCACCTCCTCAGATGTCCACACTGCATTGAGCTGGATCAACGCACGCAACACTGTCCCACCCACACGGCATTCCTGGACGTGTGCTTAGGGCATGTACAGAGCAGCTTGCAGGGATCTTCACACACATTTTCAACCAGTCCCTCACCCAAGCAACTGTGCCCACATATTTTAAGTCCACATCCATTGTGCCAGTGCCAAAACACTCCTCCCCAATGTGCTTAAATGACTACCGCACTGTAGCACTCACACCCATCATTATGAAGTGCTTTGAGCGACTGGTCCTAGCACACCTCAAAGACTGCCTCCCACCTACACTGGACCCACACCAATTTGCCTACCGCAGAAATAGGAGCACAGAGGATGCAGTATACACAGTGCTGCACTCTACACCCACACACCTGGACAATAACAACACATATGTTCGGATGTTGTTTGTTGACATCAGTTCAGCATTTAACACCGTCATTCCCTCCAAGCAGACCACAAAACTTGGGGACCTTGACATTAACCCTCTGGAGTCGATTAACGCGTATACGCGTTTTGGGGTATTTTCTCCTGATAACCCCGAAAAGAACTTAAATTACACTTTCGGTTTTGATCGTACAGATAAGAGCAATACATCAATCGAATCTGTAAAGGGTCTACTTTTTTTGTATACACACATAATAACAACAAAACTTTGTGCACTTATAAAATAAAGATAACAAACAAGGAGTGCTGTCTGCAGCCTTTGTCTGCGCTGATCTTCAGATACAAATGCGTCATTAAAATGAACTGTAACTCAGTGAATACTCAACACAGAGACATGAGAGAGATATCTATAGAAAGCCTGACATGTCTACTTTTAAACTAAACAAGTGCTGCTGAAAACAAATATTCTGTGATAAAGTAATCCATATGAAAACAACGCGATGTCCGTTTTCACGTCTCCCTTCATTACCTTCTAATGTGACCACGCCCCCGCGCCGAGCGCGCTTTTGAGATTCAAATGTTTCACTGAAGCGCGCGGCTTTTGAATACGCCCACACAAACAGAAGACAACGCAGCGAGACTGTTCTTCAAGTTTTTATTATTTTACTGTTTGCTTCGCGATGAGAGGAATAAGACATAATTCACCCCAAAAAAGATGTGATTGGTTGAGGATTTGAGATTTGGATTTCCTCAGAAAAAAGAATGAAGCACTTTATCCAGCAGAGTTCATAAACATGAGTAAGTCTCTTTTTATTTATTTATATACTTGTACTAGTGTTCACATAAAGTGTAAACATTTTACTAGTTAGACTTTTTCCAAAAGTTGTTTTCCAAACTATAATTCCTGACTAAATGTATAATCAAGTGAAATATTATGAAGTTTCAATAACAATATACACTACTATACCATTCAAAAGCTTGATGTAAATAATATAAATGTAACAATAAATGTAACTGTAACAAATGTAACAATCATTGCTGTTCTTTCAATTTATCCCCCCTAAAAAACCTTTAAAAAAATATTCTCAGCTCTTTTCAACATTAATAATAATAATAATAATAATAATAATAATTATGATAATAATAACAATAAATGTTTTTTTGTAGAAAATAAGATTGTTAAAAGGATTTCTGAAGGATCATGTGACTGGAGTAATGATGCAAAAAATTCAGATGAAAGTCAGCTTTGATTGTTCCTAATAAACTGTTTAACTGCACTCACAAGTGAATATTAAATTATGTTGTGGGATAATTAAATATATTCTAAATAAACTACAAACATAAAATTATATAGATTTATTTTGTCCTCACATTCTTTCTTGTAACTCACCTCTCTCAGTGACACAGCTGACTGAATGGCTCATTATGCAGCTCATTATGCAGGCCTTTGTCTTCTCAGGTGTGAATTCATGATAGTTGACGCCTACTCGCATATGACTTTTACCAACAAAAAGTGTCTTAGAAAAATTCAAATCAATATATTGTTTTCTGTAAGTGAGTAAACAAGATGATTTTCACATCATTTAGAAAAAAAAAATTCTAGGCTACAAGCTCCAGTTCTCAAAAGTCCCGGGAACCAATGTTCTGTATGTGTTTTATTGCCTTATTCAAGTGATTTAACATTTTTAGCTTTTCACTTACCATGCATGACATTTATTTTTTATTTTTTCTCAAAAACACAATCATGTACATACATGCTGCTTACATATTATTATAGCCCAGTTTGTGCTGATTACAGTGAGATTAGACTTTAGCCATTTAGATATTTATAAGAAACTGAAAAAAGCACAAATGTCAGGGCCTGACAAAACTTCTCCAGGCCCCAAAAAATACCCTTAGACTCCAGAGGTTTAACACCCCCCTCTGCAACTGGATCATGGACTTTCTGACCAGCAGACCTCAGCATGTTAGGTCAGGCCACACCTGCTCCTCCACCATCACACTTAACACCGGCGTACCACAGGGCTGTGTGCGGAGCCCATTCCTCTACTCCGGAGCCCATTCCTCTACTCCCTGTACACCCCACGACTGCAAGCCTTAATGATGGATTCAACTCCATCATTAAGTTTGCAGATGACACCACGGTGATTGGCCTCATCAGCGACAACGATGAGACTGCCTACAGGGAAGAGCTACAGGACCTGGCCACATGGTGCGCTGACAATAACCTGCTCCTTAACACCAGCAAAGACAAAGGAGCTCATTGTGGACTTCAGGAAGAAGAAAGGAAGCACGCATGACCCCATCCACATTAACGGGATGGTTGTTGAATGTGTCTCCAGCTTCAAGTTCCTGGGAACCATCTCGGAGGTCCTGTCCTGGACCACAAAACACCTCCAGCCTGGTCAAGAAGGCTCACCAGTGCCTCTTCTTCCTCAGGACACTGAAGAAGAACCAACTGTCTTCAGCCATCCTGGTGAACTTCTACCGGTGTGCGATCGAGAGCATCCTGACCAGTTGCATCACAGTCTGGTATGGAAACTACTCAGTGGCTGACCGCAAAGCACTGCAGAGGGTGGTGAAAAACTGCCCAACGCATCACAGGGACACCACTTCCTGCTATTGAGGACATCCAGAGGAAACGCTGTCTATGTCGAGCTCGCAGCATTCTTAAAGACTCCTCTCACCCTGACCATGGACTGCTTAACCTCCTGCCCTCCGGGAGGCGCTTCAGGAGCCTCCGGACAAGGACCAGCAGATCCAGGAACAGCTTTTTCCCTACAGCTGTCTCCTTGCTGAACTCTGCCCTCTGACACCCCCCACACATCATACACACAAGACTCCCCCCCCACTTCATCACTACACCTGACCGGTTTATTTATTTACAACAAGCAGCAAAAAAAATGTAACAACACACCGCGTTGTCAACTCAGTCACGCGATGCGAGCTCTGTAACATCACACATCACACTTTCGCTTTGTTTGGCTTCCCATATGTGCAAGTGATCACCAGTTCTCTTTCGTCGTTCGCTTTGTCATGTTACTCATAGTTACTTATAGTTGCTTATTGATGTAGGTATGCAAAGCAGAGATGTAAACGCTACACCCTCTTCTAAAGACAGGGTGGGAATATGCCACTCATAGCAGTGACTTTCATTTTAAAGTGACACTCCAAAACAACTCTTTTTTTAGACAGGCCCCAAAAATGACATTTTATACATGTTATAGTATATAATCTGTGGGGTATTTTGAGCTGAACTTCACAGACACATTCTGGGGACACCCAAGACCAATATTACATCTTGTAAAAAGGGGCAAAATAGGAGCCGTTTAAAATAAAGTGTGTCGAGGGTAGCACGCCGACATGTAGCCCTTTATCTCAAATCTCTCCCTCACGAATATTAGGACAGAAATGATATAAACTGCAGAAAACTAAAACCGGATTGACAAAAACACTGTTAAAGGACACACAGCTGATAATGATGGATGAATCTGGATCAGGTGAGAGCACTCTATGGGTATGTGTTTACACTTGGCATTAACATGTGACCTGTATCCGGATGTTGTCCACATACACATTGAAAAGACAAGTGTTAACGCACTTCTGAACGGTATGTTATCCGATCAGCGTGCCCTGGTCCAGAGATAGTCAAGGACACATTGTGATCGGATCTCAGTGTAATGTAAACGCAATCCAGCCCTCGTGTCAGCATTCACAGGTGGACGTCACGCAAAAATCCCGCCCCCTCTCTCACAAACTGTCAGAAAAAAGGAGAACACCCATGTGGAGCACTAATGAGACTCCTACACTTTTCTTTAATTTGTAAAATGTCCCGCAACTGAAAATGCTTTTGAAAAGAAAACCCACCACTTCAGGTTGACTTTGTACCGGGCCACTCTCCGCAGACTTATTTAAATTGATGTTGCGAAGTGTAAACGTGCCATGTTCTAATTGACTGATGTCAGTTGATGTTGCGAAGTGTAAACGTGCCATGTTCTAATTGACTGATGATCCAATCTGCTTGATCAGATCACAGTGATCGCATGTTAATGCCAAGTGTAAACGCAGCCTGTGATGGAGCAACGACATTTGTGATGAGCCTCATATTATAGTTAATTAATTGTGTCTCATTCTGTGTAAGTGTTCTGACATTAAATGTCTCACCCTCATTTTACGGCAGCAGTTCAATCAGCTGCTTGTTTGTACTCAACACAGGGTCAGAGGTCATGGCTTCATCACTGACATTTAAATACTGTCTCTTGTCTCTAGTATTAGTAACCATCTCACCTGGGGTTGAAGGTCACAGCTCCAGTACTGAAGTGTAGGGGTTCTGGCATGGATTGATCGCTCCTCATAGACACACAGCTGGGCTTTGGAGATGCTGCTCTCTTGTTCTCAGTGTCACTAGAGAAACACATTAGTAATTCACATTATCCCTCTTTCTCACTGATGTTTAAATACTGTCTCGTCTCCAGCACTGGCATATCCCTATCTCCAGGTGAGATAATAACCAGTGTCAAATTTTCAATGTTGCAATTAATTGCTAATGCTTTTATCATGGTATATGGTATTATCACGATATTGAAATTCAGTTAAAAAAAAAAAGTGGTCATAATACAGTATAAGTTTAATCATTGTTTCTTATAACAAAAATAACTGAATATTTAAATACAATAAAGCAATAAAGAAAAATATATAAAGTTAAAAGTTTTACACAGATTAAAGTGCAAAAGAACTATAAAGACCAATAGGTATCACTTTACAATAAGACCTCATTAGTTAACCTTAGATAATGCATTAACATTCACAATGAGCAATAGCTACATTTGCTACAGAAGTTATTAATCTTTGTTAAAAAAATACAAGTCTTAGTTCATCGTGTTATTAAATATTGGAAAGTTGCAACTTTCGATTTTAACAACGTGTTATTAAATATTGGAATACCTAATATTAATGAATGTTCAGAAGAATTTTTCATTGGCAGTTTAACTAATTAATTAACTAATGTTAAATAATGAAGCCCTAATGTAAAGTGTTAACAAACAATAAAGAATCAAAACTCTTTCAAACAATATCTAGGGCATGTTGTAGTCCAGATTAAAATGTAAAAAAAGTTTGAAAATAAATAGCCTATTAAGTCTAAATATTTAAGTATTTGGCTCTGTGATGAACACCACAGCAAATCCACAAATCTGAATGGCTATTTAAATCTATTTAAATACGTTTTAGAAAGTAGTGGTTTCAGTGGTAAGGGCTGCATTTTCTGCAGTTTAGCACCATCTGCTGTCAGAGAGTGAATGTGCTTTCATTCAGCACGTCTCTCACGTGTTCCCCCATGTACAAGAGAGCGCGCACACGCTTTCACGCAGCATACATCGATGTTGTGCATTTTGACCAGTTGATGGTAAAAGTATTCTTAAAATGCATTCCAAAATTCTGAATAATTTGTAATGTATTCATAGTATTTAGAAGTGCCCACGATAACAATATTGTGCATATTCATTACCGAATACCGGCACATGCCTACCTGGAGTTAAAGGTCACTGATCCATCACTGAATTTAGGGGGTTCTGGCTTGGATTGATCAATCTTCATAGACACACAGCTGGGCTCTGGAGATGCTGCTCTCTTCCTCTTTCTTCTAGTGATGACAAAAACACATCAGTAATTCACATTATTTGTCTTTCTCACTGATTATAATACAGTCTCTTGTCTCCAGCTCAGGTTATCATCTCACCTGGAGTTAAAGGTCACAGCTCCAGTACTGAAGTGTAGGGGTTCTGGCATGGATTGATCGCTCCTCATAGACACACAGCTGGGCTCTGGAGATGCTGCTCTCTTGTTCTCAGTGTCACTAGAGAAACACATTAGTAATTCACATTATTTCTCTTTCTCACTAATGTTTAAATACTGTCTCATGTCTCTAGTGTTAGTTACCATCTCACCTGGGGTTGAAGGTCACAGCTCCAGTACTGAAGTGTAGGGGTTGTGGCATGGATCCATCACTCCTCATAGACACACAGCTGGGCTCTGGAGATGCTGCTCTCTTGTTCTGATAGTGAACATCCTTCACCTCTCCTCTCCTCATGAAGACTCACTGTAGAGCCAGTGACCTTCTGGCTCCTCAAAAATATCCAGTTCTGCATTTGGACACAAAATGACACACAACTGAACCGTCATCTTTAGGAAAAACTGAAAAATAAAAACATTTCCTTCAGTATAGAGTCAAATCCAAATCTGACTCCATTTTATTATCTAATCTGTCTCCATTTTATAATGACCTTGCATTTGGGTTAGAATGCCAATTATTTTTGATCTGATTATCCTATTTATTATTTAATGTTGCAGTGCTCGTTCATTTGGGTGCTCATGTCGCTCAAAAGATATCACTTCGGCCATTAACGTATCTTACAGTCATATTCTCGTCAGTCTTGGTTATTAGACAGAGGTAATTGGCTAATACTTTAGATGGCCGCTCCTACGCTTGCTCATTCTAAAAGTACTTTTAATTAGCCACCATAGATTTGTACACACTTGAATAAAGCAACATTATTTCTAGTCAGAGGTCACGACCACTACTATAGATCTAAGCTGACCAACATTTCTTTCTCTGATAGTAGCATTGGTTTGGTCATGCCATGGTTTCCCCATGTACACTTAGCTAGAGTAATATTACAATAAACAGAGTTTAGGCTCACCCTTTTTAGGTTGGTCAAACAACATACAGTTGACCTAGACAGAAATTCCCTATAAGCCCTTACAATCTAAGTACACTTGAACTAATACCAAGTGTTAGCCGGATTTCTAAAGTTACAGTTTGCTGTGCCCTATGCTCCATCAACTGAATTTTAGTCTGTTTCTAACCTGATGCAGGCTATCCTTGTGGTAAAAAGGATAACAATCTACTAGAGTCAATAATTACTGAGTAATCAAAATAAAAATAAAAAGTAAAAAAGTGTAAAAATGTATTATTAGTCAGGTAAATATGTATTATGTATTACACTTCTCTTTTCAATGTTAATGTGGACAACATCCCAATACAGGTTGCATGTTAATGTTAAGTAGCCTATGTCAGGAGTCAAAGTGTCTAATCCTTACACAGTCTTAATTTTTAGAGCTCCTACATTTTTTGCTCTAAGGGTATTTCTAAAAGCCTTCGAATTAGTGCCGTCAAAATTAGTGCCTCAATGCATGCAATTATTTTTTTTCCTGTTTTTTTGGCATTAAAAATATTTAATGCAATTAATGAAAGGGTGGGAGCTAGGGTTGGGCCACCCCACTCACAACTGTTGCTTCTGTCTCTTTTTTCTTGACAAGAATGGTTTTTTTTAGACACAGAATGTCTTTTACAAGCTCATAAAAAAAGGAGACTTTTCAGACAAGCACTCCGCTTGTCTTTATGATTAAATAAAGTGAAAAAAAAAATGAATCAAAGAAAGATTCACAGTGAATTGAATGCATATCTGCTAATTGTTTTATGAGGCGCAGGCATGTAAGAGCCCGACAATTAGCCAAATATACACTTTTAATTAGTGACACAGCCTACATTTTCAAAACTTTATTTAAACATGGCAACATTTACTTGTTCTACAATATTTCTGAGAATAAATTGCTGAAAGAGACGTGCTCAACCCCACCCTTTCTCTTAGCTCAGAATTTCCCAATCCCAGTCCTCGCTCTGCATATTTCGTATGCATCTCATCACGTATGATGTTTGTTCTATTCGACCATAAGTGCCCTGCGAAGTGAACATCACTGGATATTCCGCCATGATTCCAGATCGAAACGAGTGTATATGTTCCATACAAAGGGCATTAAAGTGTGTGAGACGTGAATTTAAATAGTATTTATTTAATGAGGTATATGATGTCACACTTCTCTAGTAAGTTTCATCTGTGTGTGAAGATGCTGCAGGCAGTGCAGAGCACAAATCCGTTAATGAATGTTCCGAAGTGAAGTAAACTTCAACGGATTCCCCTGCTCAGGAAAGTAGGGAACAAAGAACACCGTGCAGGTACCATATCAATCAGAAAACAATTCATGCATTGAGCTCTCTTCAAACGAGCTGGTTATGTAAATCAGTGGAGGAAAGAGTACTGAAAAATTTTTACTCAAGTACAAGTACTGTTACATTGCAGAAATAATACTCAATTACAAGTAAAAGTACTGGTGCCAAAACAATACTTAAAGGGGAAAAACGCACACAGTTTCACCCAATCTCATGTTAATCTTGAGTACCTATAGATTAGTACTGCATCCTTCTTATCTCCAAAAAGTCTTTATCATATTTATAAAAGAAAGATACCACTTTACGATTCTCTCCCAGAAACAGCCGAGCTCCTGGAGGCGTGCTGTGGGCGGAGCTAAAAGAGTGACGAGCACTTGAGCAAAGTTTTGCTAACAAAACACAGACATATGATGCCATTTCTACGGTGGCCATTTCTACAAAGTGTCGCTGCTCACAATACCGTCATTGTTTTTTTTAAACTTATAAATATTATTTATATTTATCTTATTTATAAATATTATTTTATATTTATCTTATTTATAAGTAAAAAACAACCACAATATTGTGAGCAGCGACACTTTGTTAAATTAAATAGCATTCGTTAAATTATGCCTTGAACCACACTGAGACCAAAGCGCACACGAGATATAGGTTAAAAAAATATAAATATGTAAAAATATATAATATAAATATATATTATATATATTATATAGATTTTTAAATATTTATATTAATTTAGCCTATATGTCTACATATTTATATTACTCTATATGCCTTCGTTAAATAGCCTTCATTAACCACTGAGACAAAAAAAGCACACACGTAATATCTATATAAATATATATACAGCTACAAGCAGCGATGGCGGGCTCAAGCCATCAATGCAAACGCTGCCCCGGTGGCATCAGGTTATAGAAGTAATAAAAAAAACCCGAATCTGGCTGACTTACTTGGGGAAAAAAAGAAAAAAACATCTACTCCGACCCCCAAGAGAATTCGTGTAGACACAGAGATCAGAAGGTATTTGCAGGAGGAAGCCCTGGATTCCCAGGCAGACCCCTCTTGTCTGGTGGCGGGACAGTAGTGTCCGATTCCCTCTGCTTTCCAAAGTAGCCCGAAAAATATATGACCATTTGCGCTACAAGCATTCCCTCAGAACGTGTGTTCAGTGCTGCAGGTAACGTCGTTACGTCTTTCAGGGCCTCCCTTAAACCTGACAAAGTGAACATGATAGTTTTTCTAGCAAAAAAATATGAAGGCTGGGATGTAAACCATAGCGCCTTTCGTCTTTGCCAGCACTTTTTTTTTCAGACATAATTTCTGTTCTAAAATGTTCTTATTCTAAAATGTGAAATAATAAATGTTAAATAAACGTGTTCCTTTATGCTCAATTGCTTAGCCTCTGTGTGCGCAAAAAAGTCGTTATAGTTTAAGTGATTGGCTTGATGACGACGACTGTAGCCTAATCTGAAGGTAAAAATATGGAAAATAAACATGCAAATTAATATCTATTACTGATCAATACGATAAATAAAAAGTGTGTTTTTTTGTCTTTATGATGCTCTATCTTCAGATCTCTGTTGTGAATTGCGATCAGATCTGATATCGCCCCCAAAAAATATGAAGGCTAGGGTAAACCTCGCCTTTTATTTCGTTTTGCAGAATTTTTATTTTCAGACATCATTCATCCATTTCTGTTCTAAATGTTCCATGTTCTAAATGTAAAATAAAAAGTGAAATAAACCTGTTCCTTATATTCGTTTTGCCTCCCGTGTGTGCGCGAAAGTGAAAGTCCATCGATCACGGTGGTGTGGTGGGGTGGGGGGGGGGGTGGTGGGGGGGGGGTTTTGCGGTTTTACCGCAAATACCGCGGGAATTTATTGCTTTTCAACCGCGGTAAGAAAATTCAATACCGTCCCAGGCCTAACAACGACTCTGCTGTTCTTCTTCCTGTATACCTTGATTGACAAATATCTTGTCCAGTCAGCGGTGAGATAAACCCAAACAACAGGTGCATCTCACTAAACTGTCATGGAAAAAGTTCATTTATTTCAGTAGTTCAACTCAAATTGTGAAACTCGTGTATTAAATAAATTCAGTGCACACAGACTGAAGTAGTTTAAGTCTTTAGTTCGTTTAATTGTGATGATTTTTGGCTCACATTCAACAAAAACCCATTTTCATTTGTTTTCTTATTTTGTTTTTGAATTTGTCATTGTGTTTTCTAACTTGTTATAATGTTTTCTGACATTGTTGTGTTTTCTGAATTGTTATTCTGTTTTTTTAGATTTGCATTTTTGTTTTTAATTTGTTATTTTTGTTTTCAGAATTGTGATTTGTTTTGCACTTCTTGGCCACCGTACTTTTCACGTACCATCTGCAGTTCTGAATTATGACCGGGATCTTTTTATAGCTGCGTCGAACTGGGCCTTATCAGTATCAAACAAATAAAAAATCCATCACCGAAACGATCCTCATAACCAAAACGTTCATCAACAAACACACTTGTGAGACTCCGTTGCTGCCTCGGAAAAACAAACTGCATACACTGTTCACATTACACTGGGTTCTTTAGGAAATGGAACAAAAGTATTGCACCAAAATTAGGGGTGGGAATCACCAGAGGCCTCACGATACGATATTATCACGATACTTGTGTCACGATACAATATTATTGCGATTTTTAAAAAAATATATTGCGATATTACAGTGCAACTTGAACTTGTACAAAAAAGTTGTTCAGACCTTTAAGCAATTTGGGTGCATTTGAAAAGTAAGTTACTGTTAAATTTAAACTAAATTAAATTAAACATGTTGTCATACATCTAGGGATTCACCAAAATGAAAATTCTGGGCCCGAAAACGGAAACCGAATATTCTATTATTTAGTTATTTTGTAAGACTTATTAAATTTAACTCAATTTTAATGACACTGTATTTAAAAAAAAAACACAAGCCAATAAAATAACCACACTTTTACTGAAATTAACACAAAACTGGACAGAATTTTTTATTAATATTGGTAACACTTTACAATAAGGTTCATTCGTTAACTAGTTAAACTGAGAATTTATTAATCTTAGTTTATGTTAATTTCAACATTTACTAATTCATTATTAAAATTAACAGTTTGTGCTAGTTAACAGTTAATGCACTCTAAACAATGACACAGCTGTATTCTCATTAACTAACATTAAGAAAGATTAATAAATACTGTAATAAATGTATTGGTCATTGTTCGTTCATGTTAGTTAATACATTACATTAATATTAAATATCAATATATTGTTTTTTTTTTCACTTAAATGTAACAGAATCAGATACAAGTTGTTGGATTTATTTTTATTTTTTTTGGACTAACTATCCAAATAATTATAGTCCTGAGCATAGCCCATAGTCCAGTGTGTGATACAGTCGAGGCCAAAGATATTTTTATTTATTTTTTTATTTTATTTTTATTTATTTCATAATATTTCCCTCCGTTTTAAATTCTTATTATCCAATGAAAGCATACATTTGTGTGGATTTTTTTTAACAAAGACCAAAAGGATTAACAATGCAGATGGATTTTCGCAGATGGATTTTCACAGCCTTTTTTGATCATATTTACCAAGGGAGCCAATATTTTTGGCCTCGACTGTATATGAGCATAGCATAGCGTTACTGAAGGTGTGGCTCAGTGGTAGTGTTAGCAGCACTAAAGGTTGTGGGTTTTGATTCCCAGGGAACACATGTTAGGTAAAAAAAAGTTAGCCTGAATGCACTGTAAGTCGCTTTGGATAAAAGCGTCTGCTAAATGCATAAATGTAAAACGTAATTGGCATTTCAACATAATTCAAGGTCATAATAATATAGAGTGAGATCTGAATTTAACCTAAATTTAATAAAAAAGACCTAACACACAAGAAAACCTTCAGCCACCATTGGGACAGCTTCCTTGGGCCAATTCGTGAACCTTACACTGCCGTATGGATATTTTTAATATCTAAAATCTCAATCTTAAACATTTCCTCATTCTGTGTATTTGTCGCAAAATGAGCATGATTTCAAATTTGAGTTCAAACTGAATTGAATTTACAAAAAAAAGGGGGAAAAAATCATTTTCCCCTTTTATTTAATCTTTGCCTGCCTAGCTTGTTTTTATTTGAACAATGCTTGAAACTTGGTATTACGAGCACTTCCTGTCTGTCTTTTTCCTCTTTAAGATGAATGGCTTCATATATAACATCAGTTTGTAAGTCACTTTGGATAAAAGCGTCTGCTATAAATTAATAAATGTATTCAAAATATGAGAAACACTGAATTTTTCACAGGCAGTGTTTTTAAGAGACATATATGTTGTTTTGTTTAGATAAATGGATCATCAGATGGCTTTAAGCTATAATATCTGTACAATGTAGTGATGCAGTTCGACAGACTAGGATTACTTATATGTACAAATCACTTACAGCCAAAGAACTTTACAGAAACATTTTCATCGGGCAGGCGTGGATCTATTCTGAATGTAAACGTTATGTCTATTTGAGACTCTGTAATCGACCGAGTCGCTGTCGGAGAGGAAAGAGAGAGAGACGCAGCGTGTATGGCGGGAGATGGTAGATACTGTGGAAAATGAGTAATGGAACCGTGTCAGATATTTCAGTATCGGTATCAAAATATAGATATTTATGATATTACTACCATGTAGTTAGTTTCCCCGAACTTTATGCTGAGCTTCCTCACAGTCCGATCAGCTCTTCAACCCTGCCCCTCACTGAAGAGTGCAGACTGTTGCGCGGTGACGTCTTCTTCTGGTGTTAATGGCGGTTGGCAAACCAACTTATTATGGTACAATCCCGCCACCTACTGGATAGGAGTGTAGAGCGCATGATTGAGTAGGGGAGAAGCACCCGGCTGCAGCCTCCAGATCGAGGCGGGCTGCACGTTTCGCCCCACCCCATACCTACTCTGATTGGTTTGATCGTCTTTCATAGACATAGACGATAGGAAATGTGTGTGTAGTTGGTGTTGGACGGAGTATGTTGTTTAAAAAGCTAAAAAAAACTGTGCAGTTTTTACAAAACCTTCATTATAATGCACAGAGAAAAAAATAAAACATTAGCCTGTAAATTATTGTTTTGTTTAGGCTAACAGATGAACAACATTTTAATAAATTAATTGGGTTTATTATCCACAGTGGGAGGATCAGGTCTTCAGATAGAAGAATGAATTATGAATTAAATCATTTTTGTAAATTTGATTTTCATATCATGAGTATGAGAAAGTATGTTTTAATTTATATAGCATGACAAGACAATTATTGTTTTACATATAATTATCAGCAACAGGCTAATGTGTTCTGCTGTGTGCCATTTCAGTTTTTATGAAACTTTAATTTTTCTTTACTACATTGCAAAGTATAGACTTTTCCTCCCCTTTATTTCAGGAAAATATGCTGCTCCTCATTATTTTAAAGTGAAGAAATCGAGAAACGTTTATTTCTGCCGGCCAGTGATGATTCTGAAAGGACATACCTGTAATCTGTTGCTATAGTAACGAACGCAATTTCATGCGCATCGTTGTTAAGATTGTGGTTACTTTGTGTCACAGCCACTGTGGTAAAATACTGAAATAAACTTTATAAAGTATCATCTATTTACATTAAATTAATATATTAAATAGGTATCTTCTCCGATACCCATTTTGTGACCATTATTGAGCCGATTTTTTTCAATCAGCTGGCATGCTTAACGTGGCTTAATGCATTAAAAAGTTTTTTTTTTTTTTTTTTTTTTTTTTAAAAGACCAAACTCAGTAAACACATTACTAATAAAGTATTATATTCCACAGATAAGCAGATGAGTCCAGAATACGAATGCAATGCGTTTAATTATGTGTTATTGGCCTAAAAGGGAAACTCTTAACGTGGTGTAATGCATTAAAACGTGTTTATAAAAGACCAAACTCCGTAAACATTTTTAATAACTTATTCTATTTACAGACAAGCAGGTTATGGGATGAAAATGCGTAATTAAACGTGTTGCGTTCTTATTCTGGGCTCATATCTGCTTGTCTGTGAATATAATGCTTTATTAATAATTTGTTTACTGAGTTTGGTCTTTTTAAAACACCGTTTTAATGCATTAAGCCACGTACTTTCACGATAAGCGTTTTAGAACGTCCCAGTGATTCATCTGTGAATTCGACTGGTCCAGAAGAGTAAACTTGCAGCAGCTAACATCTCGTGATTCAATAAATCAGACATAGCGAGTCAAGTTAACAATAACGACTGTGCTTTATAATGAAGGCTTTGTAAAACTGCACAGCGTTTTTAGCTTTTTAAACAACAGTACTCTGTCCTACAGCAACTACACACACATTTTCCTATCATGTATGTCTATGAAAGACGATCGAAACCAATCAGAGTAGGCATGGGCGGGGCCAACACGTGCAGCCCCGCCTCGATCTGCAGCCGGGTGTACTTGGAGTAGGGGGTGGCAGCATAGACATAGGCTGATGCGTCAGACCATCGCGTACTGCTTACTGGGTACTACATTTGAATTTGAACGTACTACCTGACCGTTAAAAAAAAGTATGTTCTATATAGTGTGAATGAGAGTAGTAGCCCTATGAATGGAATTCGGATGTACTACATCTGCCGTGTTGATGTCGTCACGTGTCATGCATCTTCACAACAGCGGGAAAATTTAAAGCGCACACTCCACTGCGCGAATATCGGCGATGTTGCTCGTAATTGTAACTGCTTTCATCGGCGTTTTAACGTTGATTTGATCGACAGCTCAGAGGAGGAACAGGTCAGCTGCTCGTAGATCATGCCTTCGTTTGACAGGCTACTAAAACTATTTATCAAATAACGTAAGTATAATCACCTAAAATAAAAAATATATGTCTATGAACACCGTGACAGAGGCTGATTTGGAGCAATGAAATTAAGTAATTTATTGTTATGAATGATTAAAATAGATGCTTGTTGTGAATGATTAAAAATACACATGGACAAACAAGACACGCACGATTCATTGAATAAACTTGAATGAATGCATACACCATTGTATATATATATATATATATATATATATATATATACACACACACAACAAAACATACATATAGAGAGAGAGAGAGTGAAAGAGAGAATACAATATATAAATACCCTAAATAAATATTATAAATCTAAATACCTAAATAACTCATTATAAATAGATACAATACACAGATAAATAACTATATATAAATAAATAAATAATATCTCAATAATATTTCCCGAAATATTATCTTGATATATATATATATATATAATATATAAGCTATATATATATATATATATATATAGACTCCACACCACACACACACATTTACAGACTGTGAGCCCCTACACCTACCTACTGCCAGCTGAACTGCTGCTGTGGTCATCCCATCGATTGTATTTCGAAGATGGATCTGACCTTCGTCCCAACCTCTGGCTTTTACGACAGTCCATCATGGTCCCTCATCACTGCTTTCACACTAAGACAGATTCTGACCATGGCTGGGGAAAGGATCGAGGTGCTGGGTGTTTCTCGACTGGCATCGTACAGGCTGGTGTTTCCGGCCTTTGACATCCCAAAGTCCATGGTGCATGAAATTGTGCACAGAATCAGCAGGGAAGTCATCTGTATTTTGAGGAGGGTGGTCGCGCTTTCCCGACCCTGGATGACCTAGAGGCAGTGGGTCAGGGTGCTCAAGAACAGCCCCGTTTACACTGGCCCGCCTTTATCCACCTGCGGGAAAATGCATCCTAGGATTTTTGCAGAGGTTTTATGAAGGTAAATTTAAGATTTTTTTTTTTAGCTATATGAATAATTTGAAGGGAAATACAACTCCTCATCAGTATGTCCTCTAAATGTAAATTTTATAGGGAGCAACAAATTTACAAAAAAAAAAAAAAAATTTAATTGGGATGCAAAAATTATGATATAAGGCAAGTCTTGTATTCTGTGAAATTGAACAAAATGAATTTTATGATTAAAACAATAAACAAATATCTGCCTGTGTGCTCAGAAAAAATCTAAATACCAATAGAAAAAATAATTGTCATACCCCAGTGACAGATATTGTTCTTGTTAAGTATAAACAAGACAATTTATTCCATTTTGCATCTCAAATAAATTGATTTAATACTTTATATCAGTACTTGTATTGGTACAGAAATTTAGGAAAGACATTACTTTTTTGGCAGTGCATGTACATTTATTGCCTTGAACTTAAGACTTTCTCCTCTGTTTTTAAGACCTTTTAAGGATTAAAATTGTGGAAGGATGAATTAAGACTGGTTATTTAACCCTGTTTTTTCCAGTTTTCGTACCTCTGCCAGTGCACAGCGTCTCCATCACCAAGACTCCTGTCGGGCCTCCTCGCGCGCTGCACATGGTAACTGTGGATATCGCAGCCCCAGGCTAATCGACAGGATCTCGGAGCTGCAGTGGTCCCAGAGGTGGCACCCCACCAACCACTGTCCCACTGCCTAAGGCTGTGTGTGTGAATTAGTATACTTTCTTTTTAACATTCTAGCTACATATCACAAATGTCGCTAGTGGGTTATTTCACCAAATAACCCAAATTACTTCTTTCTGGAGTAATAAAGTGAAGCCCTATATATGAGATTAGTAGATGATCTTACTACGTTAACCTCAAGAAAACGGTAAAAATTGTCTGTGAAAGTTACCTGTCTGACATTAATGAAGTTTATTTTCCTGGCACCATTCTAAAATGTTGTAAAGAAATATCCTTTTGGTGTTGCTTTAAACTCTTATACTACGTGATGCAAAATTAAATACATTTTAAAGCTGTCTGGGTTTTCCTCTAACAGTGTGGCACTCATTCTCATTTTTTAGATATTCCTGCATTTTTGCTTTTAAAAAAAAAAAAAAAAAAAACAGCGGGAAACTACTACAAAATCAGTGTACCATCCACGTGCCCTCCATAAGTATTGGCACCAGTAAAGACAAACGTGTTCTGTTTTTGCTGTGGCGTCCAAGGAAATCTGTAAACTATGATTCAAAAGATGAATATGAAACCCAGAACTACAGAATGTCACATTTTATTATTGGGGTTTTAAACAGCGCAGAAGAATCAGGCACTTTTAAAGTTTCATCTCCCTATCTGATGGTGGCGCATACGTATTCCAAACGTTGCCCTCCCCGCTCTTTTACAGTGTTCAGCTGTGTCCTGTTGCCTTAATTCTTCAGAATTAAAAGCAGGGTAAGTGTCTATCAGTTGTAGTCACGAATCCCCCTTATCCCATTTATCTTGCCAGAGTTTATAATAACGGTCTTAATTATGTTTTCAATTCTGATTTGTTGAGTGGGAACCTGGTACTTGTTCTTCTGCTTTTATGCTTTTTGTCAACTCGTCTGCCCTCAATACCTGTGTGCGCTGGAACCAAAGTGAACTGTAATATTAGCTTCTGTTGAGTTATCCTGAAAATCAGCTGATGAACTTCATCTAAAAGATCCTGTCTGTATGCAGATTTCCCAGTCTGGATTAAGGGAAATACAGAGTCCCAACAAATAGATTTTATATGGTTTTCACTTTCTAACACTGTAGTGCCATTATGATGGCTATCATCTCTGGCGGAGAAGATTGGAGAGTGTTTGAGGTTCTTTTTTGTAATATAACATTATATTAGAATGTATACAGCCACCCCCGTTTTACCTGCTGGTTCTCTTTTGGATGCATCTGTAAATATTTGTACTGTGTCATTATACATTACTGTGACATTAAGTTGTACACTTTGGATACAATCCCGTCTTGATTATATTTTTTTGCTTCCAGATTAACTACAGGATAGCAGAAAACCAAGGTGGGAAATTGTGCTCAAGTTAACATTTTTGCTGTGCGCAGGTACTGATTCCCATGTCAGCTGCCTCTTTATTGCTAATCATCCTGTACCGCTGTTCACAGGCTTACCCGCCATATTCCCAGCATTCTTCTAACACCAGTTTTGTAGGATGTGTAGTTTCATGCCCTTGTAAGTTTACCCAATATGCTAGAGAAAGTTTTAACCTCCTAAGATTTAAAGGCATTCCCCTTCACTTCTACTTGCAGTGCTGGGATAGATGATGTCCGAAGGCTCCACTACACAGCCGAGAGCTACCGCATCCCTGTCCAGCCCGCCAATGTAGTTTTTGCTGCTGTTTTGTATACTCATACATCCATAAACACTGATCGATTATTGCAATATAAATTCTTTCAAAGAAAGCCTGACGTGTCTCCAGCTAAAATTCTGAAAGACACCCTCCAAAGATTGATTGCTTTCACCATTTTCTGAACATGCTTTTTAAAAAGTGTAAGCTTACTATCAAACCACACAACAAGATATCTTAAGTCATTAACCCAGGTTTGAGAGATTGTCCATTTATCTTAAGATCTACCAGGGTTTTACCCTTTCTTAGAAAACAGATGAATTGAATTTTTTCCACTGAAAGGTGGAACCCCAGTCACCAATACCATTTTCCAACCTGATCTAATTGCTGTTTTATGCCCTTGCTGTAAATTGTCAATATTACTGCCCCTTACCCACAATGCTCCATCATCTAAGCATATAATGCCCTTGTTTATTCTTTGTCTAATTTCCATCAAACACATCATTAATCATTATATAACAGAATTGACCGTACACTACCCTAGGGTGCCATTTTCTATTGTAGTATGTGCTTGATGACTCTGACCCTATCCTGACCTCTCTATGGTTCTAAATTCTTAAAAAATCTTTGATCCAGCTGGAACATTTTTACCTCCGGCTTCCATTTTATTCAACTTAACAAGTCCTTCTTCCACAGCATGTCATAGCCTATATCAAAAAAAAAGTACAAGCAAAACAGATTCTTTGTTAACTGAAGCACAGATCTCATTCTCCAGGCAGACTCATAGGATCCATAGTTGTTCTTCTCCATTACGTGAATCCACTCTGATGGTGTGATCAGCTCCTCTGTTTAATTCTAAATACCAACCTTTTTAGTAATCATCCTTCCATGAGTTTGCTAGGTTAGACGTTAAATGTGCTATTGGTCTGTAGCTTTTGGACATTCATTTTATCCTTTCCTGTTCTCTATAGGACCCCATTACTGAGTGTTTCCGTTCCATTAGGCAAAGTTTTCTCCTTCCAAATTTTGTTATATAAACCAGTATCACATTTTTTGCCACATCAGATATTTCTTCTCAGTCATTTTATAGCATATCCCATCTCTCCATTTTGTAAGGAATTTTATAATAATATCTTTTTAATAAAATTTTCCCCTTTTTTAAATGTTTCTTGATATTCCCGGGTCTGTGCAAACAAAACCCTATACTTTGACATTTTGTTGTACAAGGTAAACTGCACACACTCTCACACCCCAAAACATTCAAATGTATTTAACATATATGGAAAAAATAAACAGTTTAAAAAATTTGTTTTTTTTCTGCATGGGTGTGTGTAAATTGCATTGTAGAGCAAAATGTCAAGCACCCCAATTGTTGTTTACATTATTTTACCATTAATTGAATAACAAATATAGGAAAATTTTGAGGGAAGCGGAGGAGTACTTGCTTTTTTATATTATTCACTTTTACCGCAAGTTGTACCACATGTTTTTTTTTAATATTACATATCATTTTTTAAAATTTTTTATTTTTTATTTTTTACCACTGTAAGTGTTACTGGATGCATAAAGGCTTATCATTTAAATTTTGTTTTTTTTTTGTTGTGGGTTTATCTGAAGGCATAGAGTGCATCAAAAATAAAAGAAAACCCCAGGCACTTTTTGTTTTGTATTTGCGATTTTATTCAATTTTCTCCAATGATTGAAATTATTAGTGTTTAAAGATGTATTATTTGATTTTCTTAGTATTTAAAGGGGGAATGAGCTGTGTTCTGACCTGAAGCAAAAGAAAGCTAAAATTTGGGGCTGAAGAAGAAAAAACAATAAAAAAACAATTTCATTTAATGTAATTCCATTTTTGTTTAAAAGCACGTTATACTAATTAACATTAGAATTTAAAGAAAAAAATCAACAAAAATCAAAAGTGTGAGCTTCAAATTTTTAGAAAATTAATATTTTAAAAAACCCAACTAAATAACTGGGGGGGTTTTTTGCTTTTACTCCCACGTGAGACCCACAAACCTCTGAAATCAATTGATAAAAGTGAACATTATGGGGTTTTTTATCCAAAAAAAAACACAGCACCCCCCTTACTTCCATTTTTTTTAAATGGGCAGTCTTGCCCCCCCACAAATAGGGACGGAGCGCAGGATGTATCCCCACCCCAACGGCTCAAAGCGGCCAATGAGGCTGCCTAGGTATTTATATATGTCTATGGGTGGCGGGGTGTTTTTTCCCCCAAAAACCCAAGTTGAACAAAAACCCCTCTCACCCCAAAAACCCCCAAACCCCCAAGCAGCCATGACTCACGCCTCTATAGCTAAACCCCTCATTGGTCAATCCTGTTAATGCCACCTGAGAAGAAGTTTTAACATCAATCAAGGTCGTTGATGATCCGCCGCTGACAAACGGTAAACAGTTCTTTTCAATAACATTTTGTTATTAGAAGAATTGTAGGTTCTGTTTTAAAATTATTATTATAGTTTTCATTTTAACTTTTATCTTTATCTTATTCAATTCGTTCGCTCTCAGGAGAATATGCATGTTTTACAGAGGGGTTGGCTGCAGACATATATCGCAAGCCGTTTTAGCATTTAAAACTTTTTTTTGACTATCCATAAATATAATTTCAGATAGAAACAATTATAATTCATGATATCTATATTGCAATTATGACTCGTCGTAATTGAATTAAGATATCTAAATGATTATGACAGTCATAATACACATTCCAGATATCTACAATGCTATTAGGACTAGTCATAATCTTCCATTGGCTTCCACTGAAAAATACGGATATCTTCATTTGAGTTTTGACTAGTCGTATTCCAATTCAAGATATCTTTTAAATATGCGATTTGATCTAGTGAAATAATATCAAGATATCTTAATTAATTTTTTTAAAGATATCCACAATACATTTGTAGATATCTGCAATTCATTTATGACTAGTCAAATTACAGTTGTAGATATCTTGAATTGGAATTTTGACTAGGCAAATCATATTTAAAGATATCTAGAATTGGAATTATGACTAGTCAAACATTATCAAAGATATCTGCAATTCAATTATGGTATCTCTAACTGTATTTTGACTAGAAGATCTTTCTTGTAGATATCTGCATTTAGCTTTGTGACTAGGACAAATCTCAATAGAGATATCTTGAATAAACATTCTGCCCAGTCAAAAAAATAAATAAAAAAGATATCTCAGTAGTGTATTCAAATCACCCTTTGCTAATCACTGCCTTTTTTTTCTTGCCAAACTATCAGGCATATGTCACTTCAAACACACCGGTCTTCAGGAGCCAAAGAAGTCTGATGACTCACAGACTTGGATCGACCTTTTACAGGTACGTAAAGTACAGGTTGAGAAACATACAATAGTTGATGTTCAGTTCATAGTACTGCTGGGCATAACACATTGTCGTGGAACTGCACCACTAGCTCTAGGTGAGGAATTGTGTTTAGTAATGGACGAAGAAGAACAAGTTGAGGATGTGAGTTGGTACAATCGCGTGGGAGTGTGTTCTACAGTGTAAAACATGAAATTACGACGAGAATGAGCGCCTGTGCGCCGAGCTCCACCCCCCCGCTTCTTCCCGTTAGTGGGGGAGCCACCGATCCATTTGAAACGCAGCAGAAAATCTTCTCATAATTACATGATAAATATTCAGGCAACCTAAGATGCATGGTCGAGGTAATGCAGGACGAGCGGTCTTGCTGCATTGCTTGGGGGACGGAAGGCCAGCTTCCGTTTTATACCTGCCAGACCAAGGTACTACTTTTAGATTAGATTAGATTCAACCCCTTATTGTCATTATGCAGAGTACAAGTACAGAGCTAATGAAATGCAGTTAGCATTCAACCAGAAGTGCAAGAATATAGTGTTTTATATACATAAAAGTAGTAAGTGAAGCTATGATTTACAGAATGTGCTGTAGTTGCTATATATATTGAGCAGAGTATACAGAATATATAAATAGAATGCAGTGTAGGATTGTATGTACATTATGAACAGAGCAATGGTGGATTATATATACACATTATGAACAGCAGCAATATGAGAACAGTGGTAATAATACAGTTGGATGAATGTGCAAAGTATTGTTAAAATGAATTCTATGTACCGTAGTACTATATTTTTATAGAATAGTTTACTGTGTTTTGTACAGTAACAACTTAGTTTACAGTGCGAGCAACTAGAACAGTAAAAAATGTGCAAAATATGAGTTGTGCAAATACATGTATATAAAGTACTGTGACCAGTGCAGTAATAAAGTAATAAAGTAGGTGCAGGTTAGATTGGTGGTGTGGCTTTCAGAAGGTCACGGCTCAGCAGTTTTCCTGAGCTCATAGTCCGAGACCGCCTGCCGGATGGAAGGAGAGTGAAAAGTCCGCGGTTAGGTGAGAAGCATCCTGATGATGCTTGCCCCTTGCCCAGACAGCTTGTGATATATGTTCTCAATGGAAGTTAACTGGTGCCGTGACCACAGCTTTCACCACTCGCTGGAGTGTTTTTATGTCAGATGTGGGATAAATTGTTGCACCACATACTGAGATGCAGTTTGTGAGCATGTTCTCAATGGTACAGCGGTAGAATTCCACAAGGATCCTGGGATTCAAGTGAACTTTCTTAAGGCCACTAAGAAGTAAAGGCGCTGCTGGTGCCTTTTTGACCAGGGTGGAGGTGTTATGGGACCAGGTGAGGTCATCAGAGATGGTGGATCTCCAAGGAACAAACCCCCCTACTACAGCCCCGGATGAGAGGGTGTGTGGCTGATCGCCCCTGAAGTCAAATGATTTTTGTTTTCGGGTGTTTAGTTCTAGAGGGAAACTAGAGGGGCCCCTCATCCGAGGTGCTCATCATCACCTTACACCACCCCGGGGGAAATTAAATTTGATTATTTTGGGAGCCAAAAAGGAACGAGTAGGGGTAAATGGGAGCAGGAGAGGGTCAGTACGCACCCCTGTGGCACCCGGGGCCAGGGTGATGATGGGGGAGAGGTTACCCAAAACAGACTGGGTCTGTTAGTAAAAAGTCAAGAATCCAGTTGCAGATGGATGGTGTTTCAAGCTGGGGGTTTTGGATCGCGGGAGGGTTTAAGCTAAATGCAGAACGAAATCAAAAAACAGCATCTCAATGTGTGTTTTGGACCAGTCCAGGGGGGGTGAGGGCAGAGTGAAGTGTCGCTGAGATGCATAGCCCTCTGTGGGACCCAGCCATACGGGGCAAATTGAAATGGGCCCTAGTGTAGCAGGGAGACAGGATTTTAAGTGGATGAAATTTCACCCTTTTTCAAAGCACTTCATAAACATAAGGGGTGAGTGCAACAGACGGAAGTCGCAGGGACCGGTGCAGGAGTGCTTCGGTACCGGCACGATGGTAGGTTTTGAAGATAGTATGCAGTTGTTTGGGCCAGGACAGATTGAAAATGTCCGGAAGACCTCAGCCAGTTGCTCCGGCACAGGCCGGCTTAATACTCCACCAGGTATTCCTCACAGGTCCAGCTGCCTTCGTGCATTCACCTTACACAGAGTGAGTAAACAGCTGAGGTGGAGAGGTGAGAGGCAGTTCACTGTGTTGATGCTCAGTTTTTGAGTGAGATCTCCTTATTATTTTTTATCAAAACCATATGTGCCATTTGCTTTCCGTCAGGGAGGGAGGTAGAGCTGGAGTGGGGGGTACAGTAAGTTAGGTGGTTTGTAATTCGTGATGGTTTGTATGTCTTGCCACATACGCCGGGGTCTGTAAAGAATTGAAGTGTTCTTTCAATCCTCTGTTTATGTGTGAGCTTGGCCTGGCAGATACCCTTCCCTCAGGTTGGCTCTGGTTGAGCTGTAAGCCTCCCGCGCCAGACCCGAAGGCTGCATCTCTTGCTTTGAGCAGGAGGCTAACCTCTAGCTCATCCAGGGCTTCTGATTGGGGAAAATTTTTTTATTTTTTTAGGTGTGTGGTCACTCTGCCCACACATCTGTTGATGTGCTCCAAGACAGAGTTGGTGTAAAATGCGTCAATGTTAATCTGAGAGTCTGTGGTGGCCTGGGCAGCAACCCCACTCCAGTCTGTGTGCTGGAATTGATGCTAGTTATGGAGTCAGTACCTTCCAGCCAGATTTTTAACAGTCCTTATTGTAGGTTTCACACATTTGATGACCGTATACTTGGGGAGCAGGAACAAAGAGAGGTGGTCAGACTGACCCAGGTGGGGAGGGGTGCGACTTGCAGGCATCATCAGTCACATTAGCATAAACGTGGTCCAAAGTGTTTTATGTCCCCTTGTAGTGCAGGAGACATTTTGGTGAAATTTCTAGGAGAACAGATCTTAAAGTGCAGTGATTGAAGTCCCCAGCAAATACAAAGGCTCCATCCGGTGTGTACGAAATCCTGCTAATAGCAGCACAAAGTTCTTTCATAGCCACATTAGCATTAGCCGCCCCGGAGGTACATAAAACTGCAGCAGCAACAATGCAAGTAAACTCACAGTAGATGAATGGCTGCACTGTATCGGGAACTCCAGATCAGCAGAGTAGTAGGTATCAACAATGACAGAGTCTGGCCATGATTTTTACAAGGGCATACTCACCACCCTGTTTACCAGAGGTTGGCTACTCTGTCAGCCCTGAAGAAAGAGCCTCCCAACGCTTTTTGGGACACTTACAGGCATGTTTCAGTGAAGAACAAAAATACAGCATAACGCCATTTCTGTGTGAGGGTCCAGATCTTTAGTTCATCCATCTTGTTCATCAGAGACTGTACATTGGCAAGGAAGATGCTGGGCAGAGCTGGTCAATGTGGATTTAGCCTTAGCTTAGCATGCAGCTCCACCACGCTTTCTCGCCTTTTTTGTTTATCGGGTTCGACCCCTGACGCCAGAAACTTCCGGTCGGAAAGTAGTGATCCGCTTGTCCGCCAGATCTCAGTACCGCTGGAAAGTTCGCTGAAGTCGGGGCGATGGTCTAAACTACGCTGGGAACACCGTTTGTTGATGTCCGTAAAAGTGACTGTTTACTATAGCTGTAGCCAGATAACTGAATCGCTAACACGCACGAAATAACCAGGTAAAGTAACACTATTATCCGAAATCGGTAAGACGCTGAGTTTCGCGAGCGCCGCCATCTTGACTCCTCAACACTGGGGACTCGTAGACCGACTCGACTCAACTCTGGTAATGGTGACTCGACACTTGACTGACCGGACTTTCTTGGTGACTCGACTTGGACCGACTGAACACTGGGACTCGAGACTCCCACTGACTCGGCAGTTTTAGCCTGACTACCACACTGAGTAGCAGTGGACTACAGAGCAATGACAAATTTTTAACTGCAGAAGCTCCATTTTGATTATGCGATTGTAATCGCTTTCTCTCTAGAGTGAGGTCATCCTCTAACAGCAATTTGTCCTTGCTACAGCGAATTCACTCTGACATATCAACTGATCACAGAGCATTTACCCTCTCCATTTCCTGAACGAATATGGGGCTGCTAACGCCTTAAAGCTGGCAACGATTAAGGCAGAACAGTTTCATCTGCTCTTGTACCACGCTGTCTGAACGGCATGCAACCACGTTAACTTTAGTATCAAAGTAAGCTTTGAAGTGCAGCCATTGCCATTTTGATGAGGTAATGTATTGCAAAAGAATTAAAGAATTACATTATAGTGCATGGTAATTTCAGGAGGCCCATGGATAAGCACCTCCAAGATGTTCGTCCAAAGCTTAGACAAGGTTGCCTTGCAGATTAACTTTGGATACAAAAGTTCTTTCAATCCGGCAAGCATTCCATTCCTGGGCCAGCTGTCGCCTCTAAAGAAGGACTTCTCACAGCCCAGAACACCTCTCTGCCATTTCAGAAGCACCTCGACCTGCTGATATGGTGGTAGCGCTGGTCGTTCGTTCCTTAGGCTCACAATGCCATGGTTCGGGCACAAATTTCTTCCAAACCACGTCACTAAAGTTGAGCCACTGAGGCAGATGCTAGAGCTGATGCAAAAACGCCACTCAGTGGAGTAAAGAGACTAAGAAAGCTTTGAAATGCTTAAGAGAATGCTGCTGAGAGCCCTGTTCTTTCTATTTATGATCCCTTCCTTCCCAATAACCATTACCAAGAGATGCCTCAGATTAAGTGCCTTGGAGTTGTTCTCTGACACAGCTACATCCCCTGATGGTGTCGGAACGTAGTGTAGCTTTTTTGCATCCAGGACGCTATCAATGTCTGGGAGAGGAAATACTCTACCGGTGGGAGAAAAGTGGAGAACGTATGTGTGGGGGACACTTCACACTCTAAGAACTGACCATCAGGCCCTGACTACTCTTCTCCACAAAGGGCATGACAGAGCAGGTGGTATGAGGGTAGTTCTGTCTGCTAGGCCTCTGTGCTTCCAGTATGATATAGCAGTATGCTGCGTTAGTGTTGTTCATGCCCTGCCTGCTGGCCAGTCCACCTTCACGCTCATGACTTGGGGTCCCCTTTGAGAAAAGGCATCAAATTCCCCAACTGCCCCCCTCGGCCGCAGCAAAAAAATGGCTGCCCACTGGGGGTGTGTGTTCACAGTGTGTGTGTGTTCACCCCCTCGGGTGTGTGTGCACTTCGATGGCTAAATGCAGAGCATAATTCCGGGGAGTATGGGTCACCATATTTTGGCGGGAACCCCCAAATTTTCACTTTTTCAAAATCAGCCCAGTAGTAAAAACTGTGTGGCGGATTGTCTGTCCTGTACGCCATTACTGGCCACACACACCACTGTATCCATTGGAACAGGATTTACTCTGAAATCGCAGAAATTCAGCTCCTTTCTGACCGCGCTGTCGCTGCGGACTTTAAAGCTGAATGCAAGGACTGTCCAGAACTGTTCCCAGTTACTTCAGACACCCAGACAGGTTAGTCTAAACTGCAAAAGTCGTTCCCCAGTGAGTTACGTC
>NC_056599.1:40453790-40506534 GCF_018340385.1 Cyprinus carpio
CTTATTTTCTTAAAGAATAAACACTTATTTTCTACAAGAATAAACATGATAACATATTATTAATTCATAGAAATAATTTAAGCATTTAAAACCTTTTTTTTTGAAAAACTTGAACTTCAATACTATTAAACTGACTTTAAAATCTCAAGGAGTTTATAAGTTAAAAAGGTGAAAATGTCACAGTGCATGTTAAATCGCCTAAATGAACTATGGAAGTAAATTAGAACTAAACAATATATTAGATTTTTTTTTTTTTAATATGAACAATTCCCTGTATAAAATGGGACAGCAACCGTTATAGTCAAACATTTTTTAAATGCGTTCCAACAGCTAAGACAAGCATACGAGGGCAGGTGGCTGATCACCGCCGAAGTAGATAATACTGCAGAACGTCATTTTTTCAAGATACAATGAAATAAAAAAAAAAATAAAAAACACTGAACAGCTAAGGTGGAGGCCCAGACTCTGAGTACTAAGTATATAATAATTATCCTGTACCCTACAGTAACAAATTTTACTCACCTATTTTCGTTTGCTGCATGTTTCTTATTTATTTATTATATTTTTTTTAAAACCGGCCCTAAAATAAATTTAAGTTGTGAGCGAAAAAAAAAAAAAAAAAGTCAGGATTATTTTAGTTCTCTCACTTTACAACAAATCCTTTAAATTTAACAAATTTATCAGAACAGAACATAATTACAAATATAAAGTTCTAATGGATAAATAAAATTGCCTATATAATAATATAGGCTAGCTATAAACAAACTAAAAAAATAAATGAATAATAATTTAAATGAGAACAATAAGGTAAGGGTTTGGGCTCTCATTGGGAGAAATCCAAACGTTTCCATATTTGTGATGTGCATCTTTCAAGCTTAAAACTAGTATTCATTAGGAAAGAAATAGGCTTTGTGTGTAAGTCCACGAGTGTTTCCGTATCGATGAAAAAAAAAAAATTCATATTTAAACAAAAGTTATTGCCAAGGGACCGCTGCTCGAGGAAATGGCACGGGTGAAGGAATGGCTACTGTTTCCAATGAATGTGCGCGAGGCACCAGCGGCGATCAAACAGCCTGAAACAGAAATACAAAATTTTTGTCACACAGTAAAGGTCATAATTCAAAATGAAAGTGGTAGCGTTTGAAAAATCAAGAATAATTAACAAATTAATATAATTATGCTAAATGCTGGACCGTTCTCATTTCGATCTGCAAATGGCACCTGAAGGGATTTTTTTTAAACCACGAATGAACAGAAATGAAAAACATTTAGCTTTTTTATACGTATCTAAGGCCTTATCGTTAATGACTGTTTACTAACAATAGCAAGCATAGATCCTTGTGTAAAGGTCTTTTCTTAATTTTTGAATGAGTAGACTGTAAGCCTAGGAATATCTACATTTTGAAATTAACTCACTGTACATTTTGTAGTGTTTTTAAAGATGGTCAGTTATTATCATAATGTATGTGTTTTACCTCCTCCTTTATCTCATTTTACCATTTACATTCAGTTCGCAACCGTCACCCTAAACAGTAGTACCCATTTTGGTTGTCTACCATCTGTATACGTAAAGTGATTGAAATCAACAATCAGAATACGTAAATTAACTCAAATAATAACAAAAATTCCCTCAATTACCAAAGGAACTAAATAAAAAAAACACCAATGAAAACTGGCAGTGCTACATATGCTACACGTGTCCTTGCACTAATCAGTGGTCGTGCCATTTATCGCTGTTCTCCATACTTGCAAAATGTTTACAGCATGTTTACACAGGCTTTTTAAATCAATGTCTGGTGGTGTACGGGCATTTTTGGTAGCATGTTTGGCCAATCAATGTATACTTACGTCACAGGTAGTACCAGTTGTGCTGGTTAGACCGTGCTCCGGAGTAGGAGCTAATTTGGTTCTCAAAAAAGGCAGTCCGGTACTAAAATCGTACCCAGTTCTGGCAGTGCGAAAACGCCCAAAAGAGGGTAGTTCGACAATTAGTTCTGGTACTATGAAAAGGTTCCTGCGGTGCGAAAGGCCCTAATGACCCTAAACACAAAGCAAGTGTCGCTTATAGACAACTCTGTGAATGTCCTTGAGTGGCCCATCCACAGCCTGAGCTTGAACCCAATCAATATATATTCGGAGTGAGTAACCGGGAAGTATCTGTGCGAAGTATTATCATGAATTCATCTTCCATACCGCATTTTTATCTTATCCAGAATCACTACAGTACACTTATAATAAGTGCTTATTTTTGGTCTATTGTAGCCCGGTCAGATCATCTCCGCTATGGAGTAACACATACCTGTGAATCGCCATAGACATAAACTTAGAGAAGTAGCTCTGGTTAGAATGTTGTTTCGCGGGATGCGTGCAGCTCTGTTTAATAACTGCTCTATTCATATTCTATTCTAGTCACTATTCATTATTCACCCCCGTTGGTTCTGGACCAACAAAAAAACATTAAATCAATGAAAAAATATATTACCTAAAAAACGGTTTTTTGTTGAGAATTTAGCTGCATCAAAATACAGTATGTGCACAGAGAGAAGCAAAACAAATGGAATAATACAATAATAAATATACAATTTGCCTGTTCAGGAGAATTGAGGTGCTTGTAGTGTGAAAAATATAAACAACTCTGCCAAGTGCTCAGTGCAAAAGACAGAAAAGTAACTGGGAAACATTTCTATGTTCTTTTTTGCATGTGTTGTTACAGCCCCTTTCACACTGCGAAGTCAGGAAAATACACGGGTAATGTGACACGAGCAATTGTTCCTTCCTGGGGTCGCTAGGTTTAGCCCCTTTCACAATGCCAATGATTTCCTGGGAATATGTGCGTGCGTTCACACACCCAACCCTTAAAGGTCTGTAATGACCAACGTCACATCAGGATGTAAGTGTGTAATGTACACGAGTAGAAATGGTAGGCACGTTAACCTTTCACTTAAGCTGGCAACGATCTCAGCTTCAGAGCGCGGATAGTGAGGAGCTTAACTCTCTGCTGCATTACAGTTTGAAACAAAATTTTTTTTTTTTCAGCGAAAACGTTAATCTGCCTTCAAAAACACCTGGCATAAAAGGAGTTGCACGATAACGTGTGGTCAGCACTACTACGACACATCTTGTACGGCTTGGTTTGGTCTGGCTTTTTTTCACTCAGAGCTCATTCCGGGGGACTCTGAACCCAGCATTGTTGACTAGGTCCCCCACCCGGGATTGATCCTGGAATCAATCCTGGACATGTTTGCGTTCACTACAGAAGGAGATCCTGCAATTTTTGGGCAACATTTCAGGATCATGTGGGGACAAGGGGCTTAATAGACATGAACAAGCTATTTGAAAACATCTAAGACCTTTGAAACATGTCCAGTATTGGTCAGTGCTCTGTTAACTAGGGTTTCACTAATAATAAACATATATTGCATAAAGCATCCATATTTGTCAAAGCCCATGCCAATTAGAGTATTAAAAACTTGAAAAGTATTAATTTAAGGTACATTTACAACAAATAAAAATGAGCGATTAAATTGTGATTAATCGCGAGTTAACTCATGACAGTCGTGCAATTAATCGTGATTAAATATTGTAATCGTTTGACAGCCCTAAAATAAATACAATGTAAATTCACGTCTCATGACATTCTAATGCCCATTGAATGGGAACATCAAGGTGGAATATCCTGTTGAAGTCCACTTTCACAGGGTTGCTTATGATCAAATAGGAAAACTCCGTCCTAAGTAATAAGATAGTTACAGCAGTGTTGCGCGGCCCCGCCCCGCAATGTTTGTCGAGTCGAGTCATTTTGATTTAGTAATTTGACCCTAATTTAGAGCGTTGCAATAATGCGGTAACTTGCTAAGAATTGTGACCAGTGTGGCGCTGTTGTTAGCGGGGGGTACCCACAGACTGTAATGTTCAGTCCTCCTCGATGCAATTCAAGAGAAGAAAAGAAACAAAAAATCAAGCTAGCGCTCAAACTGCTTCAGAGAAATGCACCCGGAGCTAGTGATGGGAAGTTCGGATCATTTTACCGACTCTGAGACTTTTGAGTCTCGTTCAGCAAAATGAACAAATCTTTTTTTCGATTCATTTCGTTCATTTTTTTGCAAAATGTAATTCACAATGTTACGTGTGTTACTTCCCCAACCATCTACTACTTACGCAACAAACGTTGATCACACTACAAGACAATACAAAACTACAATGCTATAAGATACAGAAAAGATTAATTCATTCTTTACCTGGGTCTGCAGTCTATGATTAGCTCACCTCACCCCTTCTCTGACAAGTCTTCGGGTTTGAGTTTGTTTTCGTTCCTTAAATCACGTGACACCCCCCATACACTAAACCAATGCACTATGAGCCCGGAAGAGAATTGATTAGTTTTCATCTCATAAGTTTCTTTCGGGGTTTTTGAGGATCGTTCCTTAATCACGTGACACCCCCATGGACGCTAAACCAATGCAGTCTGAGGCCGGAAAGAGAAACTCTATTTCTACTCATAAGTCTTTCGGGTTTATAAAACCACCCTACATCACCATACACTACCACAAACAATTCCTACACTATGTTTTTGTTACTGTTTCTTGAGGATCTGTGATTTGTTATTATTTTATAAATAAAATAAAATAAATAAAATCCTGTTATAAATAAAACATTGATTAATTTGTCTTTTTGACTGTCTATCTGTAAATAAACACTAGGCTATATAATAATATAATAATCCATTCCTACATACAAAGTATTTTATAGCCTAATTTGTTCATTTTTTACTCTAATTTTGAGTTTGCTGGTATAATAATTGCTTTTTTCCTAGGCGAACTTGACATATTGGTCTAACATATGTATAAGAAGATTGCTCAAAAAGGACATAATGACATAAATTAAAAGCAAATAACATTTTGAATTTTAATTATTAATGTTAGTTTAAAACATTAAGGTTATGATAACTTCAACTTCAACAGTTGCAACCCAAACTGAAATAAAACTGGAGAGTTAAAGTTATTTACTTGAAAAATATAATGTGCTTGGGTCACACAAAGGTGAACTAATCAATTCTCTTTCCGGCTCAGACTGCATTGGTTTAGCGTATGGGGGTGTCACGTGATTAAGGAACGACTCAAAAACCCGAAAGACTCATGAGATGAACTAACCAATTCTCTTTCCGGCTCAAGACTGCATTGACTGAAACAGGTGAACTACTACTAGCAGTACAGAACCTATAGAAATTGCGCATGGGCGTGACTGAACGAATCACTCCCCGAGACGACTCGTTCTTCCCGAGTCACATTAAAGATTCATTCAAAATGAAAGAATCGTCCAAGAACGACACATCACTAACCCGAGCCAAACCGAATGGTGTTTGGATATGAAAATATATGACGCGCGCTTTCCTCTCAATAACGAATAAAACAACGACAAACAAATAATCACAGCAGTGTGAAAGCAGCAGTTAAAAACGCATCTTATTACACTGATGTGGATGTTTACACGAGCTCAGTAAAGCATTCACGTCACGTCTATAGTATTTTATGCAATACCCAGCTTTACGGTATCTCTTACATTTAAAATTTTCTTGTAATCTCTTCTTAAACATTATTATTAAATATTTTGAATGAGTGATAGTTTGGTTTGCAGAGATCAAAGCTTAATCTAGCTCAGGACTGTTTTGATTATCATAACCCAGTAAGGTATTTTAAGAGAGATTAATCTACCAGTCAAAGGTTTTAGAAGTTTTTTTTTTTTTTTTTTTTAAAGAATGCTCTTCTGCTCACCAAAATAACAGCCTGCCTGCATTTATTTGAATCCAAAATACAGCAAAAGCAGTAATATTGTGCAATATTTTTATGATTTAAAATAACTGCTTTCTATTTGAATATATTTTAAAATGCAATTATTCTTGTGATCAAGCTGAATTTTTCTCCCAGTCTTCATTATCACATGATCTTCAGAAATCATTCAATGTTACTTTCAGATAAATGCTAATCTTTTTTACAAAATATTTATATTTCAGATAAATGCTAATCTTTTGAACTTCTATCATCAAAGGAACCCTGAAAAAAAACTATATATCATCATCTGTTTTTAACATAATATAATAATAAAGAAGAATAATATAATAATAGTAATGTTTTTTGGAGCAGCAAATCAGTATATTAGAATGATTTCTGAAGGATCACAAAACAGAATTAATTAAAAAAAAATCAAAATCCTTGAAATCACAAGGAATAATTACATTTTAAAATATATTCAAATAAAAAACTGTTATTTTAAATAGTAAAAAATATTTCAAAAAAATGTTTCTGTTTTTTTTGCTGTACTTTTGATCAAATACATGCAGGCTTGATGAGGTCAGAAGATACTTCTTTAAAAACAATGTTATGTTCAAAATGGTTTTGACTGGTAGTGTATATTGTGAATAAATTGTTTAGCCCAAAATAAAACATCTATCACTTACCTTTATTTTAACCTTTAATTTTTCATATAGTAATTAATTGGTAAATTAAGAAGGTTTTTCTGTCCATCTCATTTTGTGTGTCAATATATTATTTTGTATAAATTAAACTGTATAATAATTGTAATTAAATATATTTCCCAAAGCTGAAGTGATTAGACTGTCTTTTATTTATTTGTTATGTGTATACAGTATTTTTAACTAATTGCAAGAGCTGAATAATCAATAAATATCTACTGATTAATCAGCAAAATAATCAATGATTAGTCGATTATTCGTTCCAATAATCGTTAGATTAATCGATTATCAAAATATCGTTTGTTGCAGCCCTAATTTACAGGGGTCCATATACTGCTACATGCACTTTTACATGTTGTTTTGAACGGAAATGTGTGTTTGGCAGTGTGTGTACACAACCAACCTATAATGATAAAAACTCCACCAAGTGGTTTTTTTTGTAATCTCGTTAAATGTTTTCCCTTTTCTCAAATCGAGCCATCTGACCGTGTGACGTCACACAGTCGGCAGGCCCCTCCCACGATTGTTTGATTGACAGCAGCGTCCCGACATCTGAGCGACTGAAATCGCAGAGGATTAACTTACGTTTGGATCTGAAAATGCATTTATGTTCGCGCGAATCGTTCATGATCCAGCCTCACCTACAGAAGCAGTGAGTATAATATATTTAAATGAATCATTGCAAATAATAATTTGCTAATTAGCAAGTTTCACTATGACTGTGGCTAAAGTAAACAGTCTCTCAGAGAGCAGATCAGAAGAGAGGGGCGGGGTCAGCAGAGCTCATTAGCATTAAAGGAGAATTCCACAAACCAGAGTGTTTTGAAAAAAAAGGCTGTATATGACCCCTTTAATTTTCTGTATGTTTTTTACACTACCATTGTGAAATTTTAAACAAACTGTGTTACAGACTTTTCATTAAGACCCTAAAGAATCATATCAGCTTGTGGAAAATGGGCATTATATGACCCCTTTAATTTTCTGTATAGTGTTGGATCACAACAGAAGTCATTCAAGATCACGTTTCCTACAGAACAGGTCTCTACTTAGATTTTTATTAAACAAACTAATGGTCTTATGTTATTTATATTACAGCATGTAAGAATCTTTTTTCCACATTCTAGTTAGTGCGTTTACAATTCTACTCTGCTCTCTGAGTTCCGGCCCAATGCGCACAGACACATGCCCGCGCACACTCCCACCAAAGGAGACAAAAATATCTCGCCAACCATCCACCTCACCACTCAGCTCGCCCCCAGCGCTGTTAACCTAGGGAAAACACTGAGATACATACAAAAACAAAATATTCATAGATGCCAATACCAAAACTTCAACCACAACCAACTTTCAATTACTTAATATCTAAATTTGTATACTTTCTTTTTTATTTTTTGGCATCTGATCTACAAGACGAATTAATCAGGTCAAAGAGAAAAAATATCTCAAAACTTCTTGAGAAATTAATAAAGAATAATGCAAACCCCCCACTTGTGACCAAGCTTGAAGAGCTTGGAAGAGAGGTGGACACAAGTTGGGGGGAGCAGGCCACTGAAAAGGGGGATGAGGAGGACACAATTGACACAAAAGGGGGTGAGGAGAGAAAAAATGCTCCCCGTGATGTGTTAAAGAAACTTCAAAGGGCAGAGCAAGAAAATAAGGATCTGCATCAGCAGATTTCTGTCTTGAGGCACAGAATAAAGATTCTGGAAACCCAAAGGACATGTCAAGTTGTCCGCAAAAAATTTGAGAAAAACAAAAAGAAAGCCTCACAGAACCAATTTGGTGAGTATTTCAGATGGGGGTGGGTCATTTATTCTCATATAAAAAAGATGTGTTGGTAGGACTTTGTTTTACACTACATGTACTTTCCTTTTACGTATATGGTAAATATCCTGTACTTACAGGCAAGTGAGTGGTAACTCAAGGTACTTACCTGAAGTGTATGTACATGTTAACAAATAAGAAACACTGCAGTACTTAACAGTTGTACATCAATAATTATTTTGTACATACAGCCAAGTGTGTGTAAGAATGTTCACTTACAGTTAGTCCCCATACATAGTAACTAATAAGATACTTTACTGTACTGACTAATGTATATACATGGTAAATATATAGTGCTTACAGTAGGGACAAGTAATTACAAACAGCCATGTCCTTACAGTACCAATATATGGTAACTAATAAGACACATTACCGTACATACTAGTGTGCTGTTGTCAGGGAGTCAAGATTCCTCGTCTACTGTGTCACTGTCAGCTTCCCATCACCGGTTGAACAAAGAACTCTGTTAATACCGGCCATATCCTGCAAACCCAGCTACTCACCGTGCACTCACCTGTTTCTCCAGCTCCTCATTCTGCTTCCCTCGATCTGCTCAATAAACCATCTGCTGAAGAATTACTAACCTTGTGTCCTGTGTCTTCCACTGTCAGAAGACTACCTACAAACCGAGAATGGTGCTTCAAAACTCCATCGGTGACAGAATGGAGAAAAAAAACAGACGAAAGCAGTTCAATTCCAGGCTGCAGCAAAGTCAGATTGTGCAGAAGAATCATCTGTTTCCTGTTGTCTTGTCCCGGTGGTCTTTACTGGGGATCTGTATCTGGGGCTCTAGTTGTCCTGGTCTCCGCTGTCTTTCAGGGCTGTAGAGGTCCTTTCTAGGTGCTGATCCACCATCTGGGCTGGATACATACGGGATCCGGGTGACTGAAGTGACCCTCTGATCTGGATACAGACTGGATCTGGTGGCTATGGTGACCTCGGAATAAGAGAGAAACAGACTAATATTAGCCTAGATGCTATTCTTCTAATGATGTAGCAAGTACATCGGGTGTTATGGGAAGTGTTCCTGGTTCCGGTTTAACTAATTAATGCAGCCAAAATGTATCAGCTAATTTAAAAAAAACTGCTTAAATTATTAATCATCCTCAGTCCTGATCAAAACTACTAAATGTATAAAAAGAAAACAAGATTTGTACTCTCTAATTGCCAAGTTCATAAATGATGTCACTGATTTTGGGGGGAAAAAACACTTGTTTTCAATATAAAAAGTGATTGTGGACTGGATCTTTTTTACTTTTTATCACAGTCTTGGGCATGTAAAAGATTAGCAACAACATTGGCTTTGATGCATTGTTAGTTTTTGTGCATCATCAGATTTAAATTTTTTCTCCCTCCATTTACTGTTCGTGGCTGTTTTTGCCCCATTGACTTCCATCATATAGACATTTTTTGATTGCAAAGCCATGACACCATATAATCATGCATTCTTGATTGTTGGTGGTTTTCCCTTTTGGGAAGAGGTAAAATTTCTAATTTTTAGTTTATCACTAGGTGGCACCATTTGGCCTTTAGATAGGCCTGTGCAAAAAAAAAAAAGAAGCTTCTGGCTTGTATATGGACTTAAATGGAGTATAACAGCATATTATTGTTTGTGTGTGTGTGTGTGTGTTTGTGTGTGAGTGTGAGTGTAGGAGAGACCTTTGCACGCTTACCTTGATGCGTCTGAGAAAATCAAAATATGCACCTCAGCTCTCAGAACTACAAGAAGTAAACAAAAACAAATTAAGTGTATTCATGCACCTGCTGTCTTTTGATGGTGAGAAGAACAAACAGACTATGTGTGAAATACTTGTCTTTTCTAGATGGTAAAGCCAGTTAACAACCTTAAAACCCTTCAGTGATGCACGTTTCCATTTTTTTCTGTAAAAAATCTACTCTATAATTTATTAGGAACCAAAATGCAAAAACTTCAACTGCAGCTCTCGTGTTGCTTGCTCCTCTTCTCACCATCAAATGACCAGCAGGATTGCATGCAAGTGTTTAAATCCACTGAACTTGTTTTTGTTTATTCTGTACTTCTCACCACCATTAAAAGACAGCAGGTGCATAAATAGACTTACTTTGTTATTGTTAGGTAAAAACACAAATCTCACACAAACACAAACACACACACACACACACACACACACACACACTATAATATGCTGTTATACTCCATATAACTCCATATACAAGCCAGAAACTACTTTTTTTGCACAGGCCTATATAAAGGGGAAATGGTGCCACCTAGTGATCAACTGTAAAAGTTAAAAATGTTACACCTTCCCAACACTGAAAACCACCAACCATCAAGAATGGATGATTTTATGGTGTTATGGCTTTGCAATCAAAAAATACTGCCATGAACAGTAAATGAAGGAGAGAAAATAATCTGATGCTGCACAAAAACTAACAATGCATCAAAGCCAGTGTTGTTACTAATCTTTGACATACCCATGACTATGATAAAAAGTAAAAAATATACAGTCCACAATCACTTTATATTGGAAATAAGTCATTTTGTGTGTGTGTTTTTTTTTCCCCTGCAAATCAGTGAAATCATTTATGGACTTGGCAATTAAAGAGTAAAAATCTTGGATATTTTTTTTAAACATTTAGTATTTTTGATCAGGACAGGTTGATTAATAGATTTATTCAAAAAAAAAAGTTGTTCCGCCTGAAGAAAATAACGTCTTCAGGTGCATACATGCTCAATTTACACATGCTGGCAGCCTCTAGCAGTTGGAACGAATCATCCCTCCTCACTATCTATCAGCAGGGACTCTCTCCGCGAGTTGGCAGCAGGTGGCCAACTATGATAACCCCTGGAGATTTTCCTGCAAAAGTCCGTTTGTGTATCCTAGCAACTGCCCACTTGCTTCCTCACCGAAACCGCTCGTTCTCCGCTCTGGGATCCACTGCTTAGATTGTCCTGGGATGCCCCTGGTTAACCCACACATCGTCAGGTGGGAGACCAGTAAGATTCTCCGCTGGAGTGAAACCTGTCACAAGCATTGCATAACAAACCTACCTATTCCTTGGACCCTGACAACCCCAATCCAAGTTAAATCAACTCTCGTCGAAAGTCTTGAACCAGAGATGAAACCCGAGATCCCATCTGACTACCTGTTGTTCCAGGACATCTTTAGTAAGCAGGCAGCCACCAAGTTACCTCCCCCATCGGCCATGGGACAGCACGATCGACCTGCTGCCTGGTGCTATACTCCCCAAGGGTCGTGTCTATCCACTGTACATCCCGGAGCACAAAGCCATGGAGAGTTACATCCAGGAGGCTTTCAAACAGGAGTTCATCCGATCTTCCCCCTCCCCAGTGGCATTGAGCTTCTTCTTTGTGGGTAAAAAGAACGGTGGCTTACGACCCTGCATGGACTACCGGACCCTCAATCAGCACGCAGTGAAACTTCCCTATTCGCTTCCCCTGGTCCAGCCTTGGAAGAACTTTGCAGAGCTTGCATTTTCTCTAAACTGGACCTGCGTAGCGCATATAATCTCATTCGAATCCGAGAGGTAGATAAATGGAAGACGACGTTCATCACTCCTACTGGCCACTATGAATATCAGGTCATGCCATATGTTCAGTCCAACTCATCCGCCATCTTCCAAAGATTCATGAATGAGGTTTTCTGGGAGTTCCTCCATCATTTCATCATAGTGTACAAACAGGTGCAGCTCAAAAAATTAGAATATCATTAAAAAGTGAAACTTTCATATACTCTAGATTCATTAAACTTAAAGTAAAACATTTCAAAAGTTTTTTTTGTTTTAATTTTGATGGTTAGAACTTACTGCTCATGAAAGTCAAAAATCCAGTATCTCAAAATATTATAATATTTCCTAAGATCAATCAATCAATCAAAAAAAAAAAGAAAAAGGATTTGCAAAACAGAAAAGTTCCAGTTCTTTAAAGTTTGCTCATTTATGCAATCAATGCTTGGTCGGGGCTCCTTTAGCAAACTCCAGCATCAGTGAGGTATGGCATGGAAGCGATCAGCCTGTGGCACTGCTGACGCATTTTTGAGCCCTCAGCTCCTTGAAGTTAGAGAAGTGTGTGTTTCACCATACCTCTGTCCACTTCCTGGAATATGTGGTCAGAATTGACAAAGTCAAGATGGACCAGGGGAAGGTCAAGGTGATCCTAGATTGGCCACTACCCCAAACAGTCAAAGCACTCCAACGCTTCCTAGGCTTCGCCAACTTCTTCTCATAAAGGATGACTATAACTGCGTTTATTCAGAATCATCCACATCCAAATCGTGATGCATCATAGAAACTATACATTATGACAACCTAACCGTAAAGGGATAAAACACATGATTCTAAACAAGCATGCCCAATTTACATGATGATCGAACAACAGGTGGTGCTATAACTATTTAAAAGATTTGAAAGCCAATTATTTTTTAATTTTAAAGTACCCCAGTGTAAAGAAAATGTCTATATATGACAGTGTTTCACTTATATATCAAAATTCATATGTGATAGGTCTCCTCACTCTGAAAAACTTTGCCTAAAGAAACACTTCTCTCAATCAAATCATACAATCCTTGGTTTTTCTGTTGAAGATGGTAACATTTATGTCTTTGTCTTTTAGACACATTCTTGAACTCTTATGAAAATTTTCTACGTGGACCAGGTCCCTCAACAAAAAGATTACAAAATGCGAGACAGAGGGTGGAGACGGTTAAGAAGTTTTTTACCCACGCTTTTAAAGGGAGTCCCATTAGTAAATTGGACTCCATTCTAAAAGATGATGTTTTCTTTGGGTAAGTGTCAAAATACTGTCACATGTTTAAATTTTGTTTTGCACACATCAAGTCAAATTCTACTTGTATAACATTTTATACAATACTATGGTGACATGCTTGGTTAGTTTTGTCGTGGGATTTCTATGTTGTCATGGAGATTCTATGTTGAGGGAATGACATTTTTCTCGTGGCCACAAGTTTGAGTTAACAAACCTGCATGACCAAAGTAGCCCATGATTATCATAGATTAATTTATTAATAATTATTTTTAATTAATGAATTATTATTACGAATTATTACAAATATTATAACGAAACCTCAAGATCTTCGCAATTTAACATTGTAAAGGCCTTTAGATTACACTGACAAAATTTGGTGTTGATCTGAATAAATCTCTAGGAGGAGTTCATTAAAGTACAACCCCTGAAAATGGCAAAAAACGACACAAATTTTGCAGAGAAAATTCAAAATAACTGACTTCCTGTTGTGATTCGAATTTCGTACCAAGAGACTTTTTTGTAGGTATTGGTGTGTTACATGTGTGTACCGATTTATGTACATGTACGTGAAACGTAGCTCGAGGCGCACTCCGTTGAAAGTGTATAGGTGGTGCTATTGAGGCATTTTGCCACACCTGATGGAATATTGGCCTTCAGATGTGTTCAGGCCAGGACTCTTATCAAACATGTGAAGTTTGGGCAAGATCGGACATTTTATGCCTGAGTTACAATAACTTTTATTCCCATGGCGAGACATCAAACTTTGTCACGGCTCCATGGACACGCCCTTTAACGAAAACTCAAGAGCTTCACAATTTAACGTCGCACAGGCCTTTAGAGTAGAGTGACTGAAAAAAAACAATTGATGTCATAAAATTTCTCTGAGTAGTTTGTTACAGTGTAAAATATGTCACTTCCTGTTGCCAGTAGGTGGCGCTATGACTATAACTGAATATGGGCATGTCGATCTGTTCAGGTCAGGAGTCTTATCAAATATGTGAAGTTTGTGGCAGATTGGACATTGTATATCTGAGTTATAGCAACTTCATTTTTCATGGCGAAACATCGAAATTCGTCAGGCCGCCACGGACACGCCCTTCAACGAAAACTCAAGATCTTCGCAATTTAACATCGCAAAGCCTTTAGATTAAGCATACCAAATTTGGTGTTGATCTGAATAAATCTCTAGGAGGAGTTCGTTAAAATACAAGGCATGCAAATGACAAAAATGATGCAAAATTTGCTCATAAAATTAAAAATAACCGACTTCCTGTTTGGGTTTCGGATATTGCTCCAAGAGTCTTTTTTGTAGGTACTGATGCTTTACATATGTGTGCCAATTTTCGTGGGTGTACGTGTAAAACAGCTCGAGGGCTGCTGATTTTTTTAGAATAGGTGGCACTGTTGAGCCATTTTGCCACACCCTCTTCTGAAACCTATATCAGACGTAAATTTTCACCAGGTCTGACGTGTGTGCAAAGTTTCATGACTTTTCGAGCATGTTTAGGCCCTCAAAAATGCGATTCATTTTGGAGAAGAAGAAGAAGAATTAAAGCTGCAAGCAGCGATGAACGGGCCCTCGCAACCCGGCTCACCGCCAGTGGGAGGCTTTAGTAAAACAGCGAACGGCGAGAAATATGCGTTTAATGTGGTAAATATAAGAGAAATATGTCAAAGTCATTTATATATGCCAATCTTCCTGCTGCCAGCTGGTGGCGCTATGACTATAACTGGATTTTGTCATGTAGATTTCTTCTGTCCAGCACTTTTATCAAGCATATGAAATTTAGTGCAGATTGAACATGGAATGTTTGAGTTAGCATAAAGCATGATGTGTCCTATTGCCAACAGGTGGCGCTATGATTATAACTGGACATTGGCCTTTAGATGTCTTCAGGCCATGACTCTTTCCAAATATCTGAAGCTTTGGTGCACATTGGACATTGCATGTTTAAGTTAGTGTAAAACGAGCCATTTCTTGTTGCCAGCAGGTGGCGCTATGATTATGGTGGAATATTGGCCAGATGTGTTCAGGCCAGGACTCTTATCAAACATGTGAAGTTTAGGGAAGATCGGACATCTTATGCCTGAGTTACAACAACTTCTATTTCCATGGCGAGACATCGAACTTTGTCACGGCGCCATGGACACACCCTTTAATGAAAACTCAAGATGTTCACAATTTAACATCACAAAGGCCTTTAGATAAGACTGACCAAAAAAAATTATAAAGTGTCAGAAAATTTCTAGGAGTAGTTCGTTACAGCGTAAAACATGTCACTTCCTGTTGCCAGCAGGTGGTGCTATGGTTATAACTGAATTTGGTCATGTAGATAATATTCAGGTCAGGAGTCTTCACAAAAAAGGCTTGAGGCTGTAAAGGTGCTGCAGCTAAATATTTAGTTAAAGGTGTAGTAGGAGATCTAGGAAAATGCTAACTTTAGCCTAAAAGCACTGAAAGCGAACATCCCACCCTCCCTGCAATCGCCATTCAAAGCCACGCCCCCTGAGCGCGTGAATGCACACACAGACCAGAATACCAAAGACAATACATAAAACATTACTACAATAGGTTACATCAGCGGTACCCAATTCCAGCCCTCGTACCCCCTATTTAAATAGTATTTATTTACAAATGGGAAAATTGTCACACTTCACACTTTTCTCTAGTAAGTTTCGTCTGTGTGTGAAGACGTTGCGCAGCGCAAATCCGTGAATGAATTTTCTTAAGTAATCAGCAACCTGTAAACCATGTTTTTTCCAACCTTCTACCCGAGAAAGTGCACTGGAACGGCAGTCAAACCCATGACTTCCCACCCGTGAACTCGTACTAGATAGATGTACTCCCAGCTCTGACGTCACATAGCCCGTGAAACAACAATGGCAGCCCCTACGGATGCAGTGTTTATGTTTATGCAAGTGGTAAAAAAAAAAGTGCAATCAAATTAATAATAATATAATAATAATAAATAATACACACACGATTATGTATTACAATGTGCTCTGGCAGCTTGGCGTGACTTGCCTGGAATGCTACAAAGTCGTGGTTTGAAGTTGTGACTTACGGGGTCAAAAACCTGCCAGGAACGCAGCATAAACTTCAACGGATTTCCCCTGCTCACAGGGATTAGGGAGAAATGAACACTGTGTGTAGGGATCATATTGATTTGAAAACAAGTGTTAACTAAGCGAGACAAGCAAAATATGATGCGATATACGCACCGGTGAGAAAACTTTAAAAGTACTGCAATACCAGGAAGGAAGATCGGGTTGTTGATGTTTGTCTGCCATTCTAGCTCTGTCTGCACACCGTGCGTGAATTCGCTGATGACGTATCCTGTCTGCGTGAACCGGGTGCGCAGAGGAATGCAGTTACATACATTGACAGGCAGGTAGGAAAGCGAATTAAAATGCTCGGACTGAGCGTGGAACATTTCTTGGTCCTGCGCATTCCACAGAATATATAAATACAGATAAATACATTTAGATCACTTAACTTGATGCCTATCGGAATGTGAAAATACTTTCAACCAACATAACAAAAAATGTTTCTGAAGACACCTATTGCACCTTTAAGGGTATGAATACTTATGCAATGTACTTATTTCAGTTTTATTTATTTTAATAAATTTACGAAGTTGTGACAATTCTGTTTTTGCTTTGTCAATATGGTGTATGGAGTGTAGATTGATGTGGAAAAAAAGGCAGCAACAGAACAAAACGTGAAAAAAATGAAGGGGTATGAATATTTTTTTAACTGACTAATCCCAAAAATCTGCCTTTGTTTAAAGTTCCTGAAATACTGCAAAGAATTTGCTGCTAGAAAATGGTCCGATACTTCCTTATTAGACACCATGTACACAAACAGTGCAGCTGTTTTCATGCCAGTATTTTGCACATTTGGTCATGAGCATACTCCAGAGGTTCAGGACCTCAGACAGGAGTTCACAAATGCTGCTGAGTCCTTCAGTGGCCTGGAATCATAATACAAACAGATGCGGAATGTTGCTACATTCAGCACATTGAGGAAATGCTGCATGGTGTTTCTAATGTACAGCAAATGGACTTTGCCACAGCCATCATCAAACAAGTAGCTGTCCCTAATACATTTCTGCATATTACACAGAAGCAAATTTTAGTCCAGGTACTTAACATTCCTGGCATTTGGGAAACCATGCTATCATGGCAGCTAAGACACTGTGAAGCGCTTCGGGATGTCTTTGATGAGGAACTGGTTGAAATGTATTTAAATCAAGTCTATTCTGCTCACCAAGGCTGCATTTATTTGATTCAAAATACAGTAATATTGTAAAACGTTATTACAATAAATGTTTGATATTTGAATATCTTTTTAAATGTAATTGAATACTGTGATGAATGCAGAATTTTCAGCATCATTATTCCAGTTTTACATATAATAACATGTCAACTGGATATGTTCGACAAGAACTATATCCCTTGATTTACAATATATAACTCTGCCCCTGAACAGCAAGTAATAACAAAAAACACTGGAAACACTTTACAATAATATCTCACTTGTTAGCATTAGTTAATGCGTTAATTTACATGAACCATAAATGAGCAATACATTTGTCACAGCATCTATTAATCTTTGTTAAAGTTAGTTTGTAAAGCAGTCAAAGTTCCAGCTTTGACATTGTGAAAGGGGAGGAAGGGGAGTACGATGGAAGGGGAACTCTGACTGTCTTCAGAAAAGTTTTGTTGACATTTGCTTTTCATCTTCTCACCATGTAATGTGTAACAAAGCGGTGCTTATAAAGAATGGGAATCTACATCATTGTGCAATGCATTCTGGGTAGTCACCGCCACATTTTAGGACACACTGAGTAGCACACAATGACAACAAATACAAATAACCAGAGGAAAAAACAAGAGCTGGGGACTCTTCTCTAATTAATTAATAGAAACACCTGTCTTTGAATTCATTCACATATACTTTAGGGCATTGTGTATGCTGTTACTGTTCTTGTATATTGTGTTTTGTGTATTGTATATGTTTTATACATGCTTATGATGGATCACTAGTTATTATAACCTCATCTATATGATGATTGGTATCTATGAGCAGTGTTGTACAGTCATGGCCAAATGTTTTGAGAATTACATAAATATTGGTAATTGGAAAAGTTGCTGTTTAAGTTTTTATAATAGCAATTTGCATATACTCCAGAATGTTATGAAGAGTGATCAGATGAATTGCATAGTCCTTCTTTGCCATGAAAATTAACTTAATCCCAAAAAAACCTTTCCACTGCATTTCATTGCTGTCATTAAATTACCTGCTGAGATCATTTCAGTAATCATCTTGTTAACTCAGGTGAGAATGTTGACGAGCACAAGGCTGGAGATCATTATGTCAGGCTGATTGGGTTAGAATGGCAGACTTGACATGTTAAAAGGAGGGTGATGCTTGAAATCATTGTTCTTCCATTTGTTAACCATGGTGACCTGCAAAGAAACGCGTGCAGCCATCATTGCGGTGCATAAAAATGGCTTCACAAGCAAGGATATTGTGGCTACTAAGATTGCACCTAAATCAACAATTTATAGGTTCATCAAGAACTTCAAGGAAAGAGGTTCAATTCTTGTAAAAGAAGGCTTCAGGGCGTCCAAGAAAGTCCAGCAAGCGCCAGGATCGTCTCCTAAAGAGGATTCAGCTGCGGGATCGGAGTGCCACCAGTGCAGAGCTTGCTCAGGAATGGCAGGCGGCAGGTGTGAGCGCATCTGCACGCACAGTGAGGCGAAGACTTTTGGAAGATGGCCTGGTGTCAAGAAGGGCAGCAAAGAAGCCACTTCTCTCCAAAAAAACATCAGGGACAGATTGATCTTCTGCAGAAAGTATAGTGAATGGACTGCTGAGGACTGGGACAAAGTCATATTCTCCGATGAAGCCCCTTTCCGATTGTTTGGGGCATCTGGAAAAAGGCTTGTCCGGAGAAGAAAAGGTGAGCGCTACCATCAGTCCTGTGTCATGCCAACAGTAAAGCATCCTGACACCATTCATATGTGGGGTTGCTTCTCATCCAAGGGAGTGCCCAAAAACACAGCCATGAATAAAGAATGGTACCAAAACACCCTCCAACAGCAACTTCTTCCAACAACCCAACAACAGTTTGGTGAAGAACAATGCATTTTCCAGCACGATGGAGCACCGTGCCATAAGGCAAAAGTGATAACTAAGTGGCTCGGGGACCAGAATGTTGAAATTTTGGGTCCATGGCCTGGAAACTCCCCAGATCTTAATCCCATTGAGAACTTGTGGTCAATCCTAAAGAGGCGGATGGACAAACAAAAACCCCACTAATTCTGACAAACTCCAAGAAGTTATTATGAAAGAATGGGTTGCTATCAGTCAGGATTTGGCCCAGAAGCTGATTGAGAGCATGCCCAGTCGAATTGCAGAGGTCCTGAAAAAGAAGGGCCAACACTGCAAATACTGACTCTTTGCATAAATGTCATGTAATTGTTGATAAAAGCCTTTGAAACGTATGAAGTGCTTGTAATTATATTTCAGTACATCACAGAAACAACTGAAACAAAGATCTAAAAGCAGTTTAGCAGCAAACTTTTTAAAAACTAATATTTATGTAATTCTCAAAACTTTTGGCCACGACTGTACATATAGAGAGAGAGACAGAGCAAAATAGAATGAATACAATATATAAATACCGTAAATAAATATTATAAATATAAATAGCCTAAATAAATATTATAAATAGATACAATACATAGATAAATAATCAGATTCTGACCATGGCTGGGAAAAGGACATTGAGGTGCTGGTGTTTCTCTACTGGCATCGTACAGGCTGGTGTCTCCGGCCTTTGACATCCCAAAGTCCATGGTGCATGACATTGTGCACAGAATCAGCAGGGAAGTCATCTGTATTTTGAGGAGGGTGATCGCTTTCCCGACCCTGGATGACCTAGAGGCAGTGGGTCAGGGTGCTCAAGAACAGCCCCATTTACACTGGCCGCCTTTATCCACCTGCGGGAAAATGCATCCTAGGATTTTTGCAGGTTTTATGAAGGTAAATTTAAGATTTTTTTTTTTTTTTTTTTTTTTAGAAAGCTATATGAATAATTTGAAGGGAATACAACTCATCAGTATGTCCTCTAAATGTAAATTTATAGGGAGCAGACAAATTTACAAAAAAAAAATAATAATTTAATTGGGATGCACAATTATGATATAAGAAGTCTTGTATTCTGTGAAATTGAACAAAATGAATTTTATGATTAAAACAAGAACAAATATCTGCATGTGTGCTCAGAAAAATCTTAATACCAATAGAAAAATAATTGTCATACCCCAGTGACAGATATTGTTCTTGTTAAGTATAAACAAGACAATTTATTCATTTTGCATCTCAAATAAATTGATTTAATACTTATATTCAGTACTTGTATTGGTACAGAAATTTAGGAAGACATTACTTTTTGGCAGTGCATGTACATTTATTGCCTTGAACTTAAGACTTTCTGCTCTGTTTTAAGACCTTTTAAGGATTAAAATTGTGGAAGGATGAATTAAGACTGTTTACTTAACCCTGTTTTTCCAGTTTTCCTCTGCCAGTGCACAGCGTCTCCATCACCAAGACTCCTGTCGGGCCTCCTCGCGGCTGCACATGGTAACTGGGGATATCGCAGCCCCAGGCTAATCGACAGGATCTTGGAGCTGCAGTGGACCCAGAGGTGGCACCCACCAACCACTGTCACACTCCCTAAGGCTGTGTGTGTGAATTTGTATAATTTTTTTAAATTCTAGCTACATATCACAAATGTCGCTAGTGGGTTATTTCACCTTAATTTTACAAATTACTTCATTTCTGGAGTAATAAAGTGAAGCCCTATAAATGAGATTAGTAGATGATATTACTACGTTAACCTCAAGAAACGTAAAAAATGTCTGTGAAAGTTACCTGTCTGACATTAATGAAGTTTATTTTCCTGGCACCATTATAAAATGTTGTAAAGAAATATCCATTTGGTGTTGCTTTAAACTCTTATACTACGTGATGCAAAAATTAAATACATTTTAAAGCTGTCTGGGTTTTCTCTACAGTGTGGCACTCATTCTCATTTTTTAGATATTCCTGCATTTTGCTTTAAAAAAAACAGCTGGAAACTACTACAAAATCAGTGTACACATACAGTGCCCTCCATAAGTATTGGAACAGTAAAGACAAAAGTGTTCTGTTTGCTGTGGAGTCAAGAAATCTGTAAATATGATTAAAAGATGAATATGAAACAGAACTACAGAATGTCACATTTTATTATTGGGTGTTTAAACAGCTAAGAAGATCAGCACTTTTAGAGTTTCATCTCCCTATCTGATGTGAGCATAAGTATTGCAACAGTTGCCTCACAGCTCTTTTAAGTGTTCAGCTGTGTACTGTTGCATTAATTCTTCAGATATTAAAAGCAGGGAATGTGTCTTATCAGTTGTAGTCACGACTAACCGATCCATGATTTATTAGCGATTCAATTATCGAATGGCGGATTCGGAAATAATTGATTTAGTACAGTCAGCATGCAATTATACAAATATAATTGCATGCATATATTAAAATAGCGGGCCAAATCGGATGCCAGGCCACCGGGAATTGTCCCGGTTCTCCCGATGGCCAGTTCGCGCCTGATTTCCAGGGACACGCAGAATGTGCAGGATTCATATATTGTCTTTTTGCTGCTTAATATTCACAGACACTAGTCCATATCGCGTTTTGATTCAAGTGTTCTGACCTACTTTTGATTTATTCGTCCAACATGTGGCATATTCCGTCCGTGTCATTAGACTATAGGAATCCGTTTTCATGACTGGATTCTACGGTATAGGGCCGTATGTCTCAGAATAGTCAGTGCAATTTGGGAAAGAAATCAATTAAATCTGTATGTGGATGTGTGTAAATATTCAAATGTAATCCCCTTTGTAATCATTAACATTTTCATAAGTAACTTTAATTTAATTACATGTTTTCTTAGTAACTGTAACTGACTACAGTTACATTTATTTTGTAATTAAATTATGTAACGCCGTTACATGTAACTAGTTACTCCCACTGTCTATGGGTTGCAGACTCACTGTTCTGATTGCATGCAAGGGATCTGCAACTAAATATTAGCTTTTAATCTTTTACATCTGCCTTAAATTCAACTTTTCCAATACTTATGCTCACATCAAATAGTGGGGTGCACACTAAAAGTGCTGTCCTTTTTATCTGGTAAAACATGTATGTGTCGAAAGACCTAATAATAAAATGTGACATTCTGTAGTTTTGTTGCATATTCATCTTTTAATCATATTTGCAAATGTCTTGATTCCACAGCAGAGAAAACAATTTTGTCTTTACTGTTCCAATTCTTATGGAGGGCACTGTAAGTGCTTTAAAATAGTTGTGACTTAATGCCACATATTAAGCACTTTACAACTGACAAAATCTAGCTACTGTAAATCCCTGGAAACTAACATTGCAACAAAACTTAATAAAACAGCATGAATCCAATCAAAACCTCACCATAAATAAATGGAAAGAAAGTGTAGTTTAATATTAATATTCTTTATTTATTGTTTTTGTCAAAAGCCCTAAAACCCAAATAAACATACCCTATCAATAAACCAGTGTTCAATAACGTCTTTCCTCTCTCTCTCTCATTTCTCGGTCTCTTCTTTCTTCTCTCTCCTCTTGCTCTCGTCTCTCTCTTTCTCTTCTTTCCTCCCTTTCCATCATCTCTCTCCATCTCCTCTCCTCCCTTTCTACTGCTTCCATTTCTCTTTCTGCTTCCCTCTCCGGCTCCTCTGTTTCTTTCCTCTTCCTCCCTGCTCTTTCAGCCGTTGACCTCACTGAGGATGGTGAGGTTACAGCAACATCTGATCCAGATGAGGCAATAAGGTTGGGTGGTGTGATGGAAGGTCTGCCCCCTATTGCCTCATCCAAGACAGAATACCACTTCCAAGATGCTGCTGTAACCAGTCTGTGGACATTTAAGATCCTATAAAAATTTAAAAGCAAAATACCAAGACAGTCAATCATATTCATTAGATTACTGCATTTCTATAACATGGAAAAAGATTAGCCTGATCAAATCATGAAAGAATTCAAATTTTGGGGTGAATAATTATTATTATTTTAAATCTTATTTTATATTTTTGTTTTAGGTTTTCCCATTTTCTTTTAACTTGAGCAGCAGAAATTTTGCCATCAAGCTTCTGCTCTGTCACAAAAGCTCTGTCACAATAAATGCGCAGAAATCAAGCTCAAAAGAATTCAGTAAGACCCTTACTTGAAGTGTTAGTATGTACCACATTCAGTGTCAACAGCACCTGTATAAAATGGCATTTCACATTATTTGTTTACTGACTCAAAACCTTTGATGGCAGCATTGCGCTTTCCAGTGAAGAGGGCTTCATTAGCCAAGTGTGTTCATCAGTCCCTGTAAGTTCAAAACAGTAAACATTAATCATGATTATAATATTATAATGATATTAATGCTACATTGACAAACTGAGGCATACTTATTAACAGTACCTTGCTATGTAGCCGACAAAATATATACTAACTTAAATATGAACACTAGACAGGGGGAAAAATCGTTGTAATTCCGTTGAATTTTCTAATTTCATTAAACTGCTAAACAATGACGTCTCCATTAAAAAAAAAAAAACGTTAACAAGCTGATGTACAGCATTGACATTAGCTCGATCTGTTCATTAGATTGATGTGCTCCGTAATTATTAAAAACATTTTACAGCCGATTCACGAAATCATCTCATTGATCTACAATGTTTAAACTTATAAGTCAGCCACTTACTTTGATTATTTTAAATAAGTGCAATTTAACCACAATGAACAACTACTTCTTCTTCTTCAATGAATTTTATGGGCAGCTTACAATCTTTGTGCATTACCGCCATCTATTGGATTGAGGTGTGATCACATTGGGAAGTCATAAATAAATGTATAAATAATAAAAAATAATAATAAAAAAGGAGATCAGAGCCCAAGCTTCAGCTAGCGCTGCGTGTTCAGCTCCTCCAGCTTCAACCTCAGCTCAACCTCCAGAAAAAAAAAAAAGAAGAAGAATTAAATTGGGCTAAATTCTTCTTGCTAGTTGTGTTTCTTTTAGAAACTCTATCACTGCTTTGGTTGTAGACTGTGTTCCAGGTAGACTCAACAGGTTGCTCAAAGTGGGCACTCTTAAATTTTTCTCTCCTCTTCAGTCCTACATGTTTGCCCAATATATTCCTGTCTCATGTTAAAGCCGCTGTTCAGTCCTGTATGTTCTAACCTTAGCCTGGTGAGCCAGGTTTCCTCCTGTCGTGAAAGTGAGCTGGTCATTTTAACTGTTACATTCTGTTGAATACTATATAAATGCCTACCTTTTTCCCCCTTATCCCATTTATCTTTCCAGAGTTTATGAATACCATCTTTAATTATTGTTTTCAATTCTGATTTGCTGAGTGGAACCTGTACTTCTACTTGTTCTGCTTTAAGTGCTTCTTTTGCCAACTCGTCTGCCCTCTCATTGCCCTCAATACCTGTGTATGCTGGAACCCAAGTGAACTGTAATATTAGCTTCTGTTGAGTTATCCTGAAAATCAGCTGATGAACTTCATCTAAAAGATCCTGTCTGTATGCAGATTTCCCAGTCTGGATGCTAGTTAGGGAGGACATAGAGTCCGAACAAATAACAGATTTATATGGTTTCACTTCTTCTACCCACTGTAGTACCAACACCAGTTTCTGCGGAGAAGATTGATAGGTGGTTTGAGGTTATTTTTTGTAATATAACATATTTAGGAATGTATACAGCCACCCCCGTTTTACCTGCTGGTTCTTTGGATGCATCTGTAAATATTTGTACCGTGTCATTATACCTTACTTCTAGATACTGCTGTACACTTTGATACAATCCCGTCTTGATTATATTTTTAGTTTCCAGATTAACTACAGGATAGCAGAAAAACCAAGGTGGAATTGTGCTCAATTTAACATTTTTGCTGCAAGGTATAGTACTGATTCCCATGTCATCTGCCTCTTTATTGCTATTCCATCCAAAACTGCTGTTCACAGTGCGCTCATATTCCCAGCATTCTTCTAACACCAGTTTTGTAGGATGTGTAGTTTCATGCCCTTGTAAGTTTACCCAATATGCTAGAGAAAGTTTTAACCTCCTAAGATTTAAAGGCATCTCCCCTACTTCTACTTGCAGTGCTGGGATAGATGATGTTCGGAAGGCTCCACTACACAGCCGGAGAGCTTTGGCCTGCACCTTGTCCAGCTCATCTAATGTAGTTTTTGCTGCTGTTTTGTATACTGTACATCCATAGTCAAACACTGATCGGATTATTGCAATATAAAGTATTTTCAAAGAAGAGCCTGACGCCCCCCAGCTGTACCCTGAAAGACACTTCAAAAGATTGATTGCTTTCTTACATTTGTCTACCATTTTCTGAACATGCTTTTTAAAAGTAAGTTTACTATCAAACCACACAACAAGATATCTTAAGTCATTAACCTGTTTGAGAGATTGTCCATTTATCTTAAGATCTATTGTGGGTTTTACCCTTTTCTTAGAAAAACAGATGAATTGAATTTTTTCCACTGAAAGGTGGAACCCCCAGTCAAATGACCATTTTCCAACCTGACTAATTGTTTGCTGTTTGTCAATCCTTTGGTTCACATCTGCATAATGCCCTGTATCATCATCAAACACATCATTAATCATTATATTAAACAGAATTGGTCTGCATACACTACCTTGTGGGGTGCAATTTTCTATTGTGTATGTGCTTGATGACTCTGACCCTATCCTGACCTCTATGGTTCTACCCTTTAAAAAATCTTTGATCTAGTTGAACATTTTACCTCCTATTTCCATTTTATTCAACTTAATTAAAAGTCCTTCTTTCCACAGCATGTCATAAGCCTATATCAAAAAAGGTTGCCAAAACAGATTCTTTGTTAACTTGTGCTTTACGTATCTCATTCTCCAGGCAGACTACAGGATCCATAGTTGTTCTTACATTACGGAATCCACTCTGATATGGTGTGATCAGCCCTCTGCTTTCTAATTTGTACACTAACCTTTTAGTAATCATCCTCTCCATGAGTTTACATAGGTTAGACGTTAATGCTATTGGTCTGTAGCTTTTGAAATTCATTTTATCCTTTCCTGGTTTCCCTATAGGGACCATTACTGAGTGTTTCCACCCATTAGGCAGTTTTCCTCGCTCCCAAATTTTGTTATATAAAACCAGTATCACATTTTTTTGCCACATCAGATATTTCTTCAGTCATTTTATAGCATATCCCATCTCTCCCTGGTGAGGTATTTTTAACACCTATCAAAGCTCTTTTTAGTTGAAACAGTGTGAAATCTGCATCTAGTGAGCCCTCCTCCACCACTTTTATCCCCAGCATATTTTTATTTTCTTCAATGATCCTCATTCTTATAGCTAGCTCTTCACTGGAGAGGACAATGAACAACGTTTTTCCCTGAGGTACTTACACTTGAAAAGAGCCGCATCATTTTTTGAATATGACGCCTCCTCTCCCGTGGCATCATGGGATAGTATAGTGTCCATCGTCTGCATGCTACGGAATTCGGGCGGAAGTAGTAGGTCATCCGGGTACCTCTCTCCTACTGTTTTTCGAATACTATGAATTCGGACATACTACTAACCTCGCATACTGTTTTTTGGCTACTATATAGTATGGAAGTGTGCGATTTCGGACGCAGTGATAATAAATAGCTAGACGCCTCATTGGCCGGTCGACCGCATGTCAACGTCGCTGCCATATTGGAGCGGGCAACTCTCCATACTCTCATATCAGGATACAGGAAAACTTACCTGACTCGTCGGCAGCTCGGGCATCTACAGACCATCGCACATTAATAAAAACAGATCTCGGGGTATTATCTTTCACAGCTAAGACTCAACAGTTGTTTCTGGATGTTTTTTGGTCATTTTTAACATTATGTTGACAACTTAATTCGCCACTAGTGTCAGATTATTAATAGATAGTGTTATCGCTAGTTTGCTGTGAAAGCTGAAACTTTATAAGATAAGTTTAAATGAATTCTTATTAAGTTTTAACTTATATTGTAGTTTGTATCATAAACTAAATTGTGTTATGAGCACAATATGCACAGTGAGCACTTTGACAAGTCTCAGACTGTCAAAATTCACTACTCATTTACAAAAAGTAAGTTTATAATTACAATAACCTTACTTATTTACAAAGATTAAGTTTATCTTATATTTAAGTTTATCTTTATTCTATCTGTTACTGCCACTTATTTGTATATAACGCTCTGTCTGTGTCTGTTCTGCCTATGGTCACTCAAAATCTCAGTGCCCTCCACGGACGTCTATGTCTGTTTATGTCCTGTTATTGTCACTGTATGCCTGAGCCTCGTCACAAGCATTTCAATGCCCAGTTTTCCCCAGTGTTAACTACGCAAATGATAAATAAAAGCCTCTTGACTCTTGAATGAATGAACAGAATGACCCTGGTCATATTCAAATCACTCTCTCTCTGGAAAGACTTCCAGGAGCATATTTTACCTTTGTAAGGGAATTTTTATAACAATATCATTTAATATAATTTCCTTTTTAAATGTTTCTGATATTCTGGTCTGTGTTAAACATAACTATACTTTGACATTTTGTTGTACAAGGTAAACTGCACACACTCACACCCCAAACATTCAAATGTATTTAACATATATGGAAAAATAAACAGTTTCAAAATTTGTGTTTTTTTCTGCATGGGTGTGTGTAAATTGCATTGTAGAGCAAAATGTCAAGCATCGTCAAGTTGTTTACATTATTTTACTCATTAATTGAATAAAATATAGGAAAATCTTGAGAGAAGCGGAGGAGTACTTGCTTTTTATATTATTCACTTTACTGCAAGTTGTACTACATGTTCTTTTTAATATTACATATCACTTTTACTATATTTTTATATTTTTGGATAATATTTTACCACTGTAAGTGTTACTGGATGCATAAAAGCTTATCAGTTATATCTGTTATTGTTTGTTGTGGAGTTTATCTGAAGGCTATAGAGTGCGATCAAAATATAAAGCAGACAACCAGTGTCACTTTTTGTTTTGTATTTGCTGATTTTATTCAATTTTCTCAATGATTGCAAATTATTAGTGTTTAAAGATGTATTATTTGATTTTCTTCCAGTATTTTAAAGGGAATGAGCTGTGTTCTGACCTGAAGCAAAAGAAAAGCTAAAATATTGGGGCTGAAGACAGAAAAAACAATGAAACAACTTAATTTCATTTAATGTACATTCAACTTACATTAAATGTATATGTCACAGTTATACTACATTAACATTAGAATTGTAAAATGAAAACAATCAACGAAATCAACAAGTGAGACAAGTGTGAGCGTTCACAATTTATTATGAAAATTAATCATTTTCCAAACCTAACTAAATAACTGGAGGCAGAGTTATTTTTACTGCACGTAGATCACAAACCAATGAAATCAATTGATAAAAGTGAACATTATTGGGTTTTTATCCAGAAAAAACACAGCTCCCCCTTTACTTCCATTTATTTTTAAGGCAGTCTTGCCCTCACAAATATGACGGGCGTGGTGATGTATCGCAGCAACGGCTCAAAGTGGCCAATGAGGCGTCTAGGTATTTATGTCTATGGGTGGCAGCGCGTGATTTTTTTCCCCCAAACCAGTTGAACATAAACCCCTACGCGAAAACCCCACCCCGCAGCCATGACTCACGTCTCTATAGCTCAATTTCATTGGTCAATCCTGTTACGTCACCTGAGAAGAAGTTTTAACATCAATCAAGGTCGTTGATGGATCCGTCGCTGACAAACGGTAAACAGTTCTTTTCAATAACATTTTGTTATTAGAAGTATTTGTAGGTCTCAATGTTTTTAAAATTATTATTATAGTTTTCATTTTAACTTTTATCTTTATCTTATTCAATGACTATCTATAAATATAATTTCAGATAGGAGCAATTGTAATTCAAGATATCCATATATCGCAAGCCGTTTTAGCATTTAAAACTTTTTTTTGACTATCTATAAATATAATTTCAGATAGGATAAAATGAAAATCAATAAACCTACATTGGCTTCATGACTCGTCGTAATTGGAATTAAGATATCTAAAATGTGATTATGACTAGTCATAATACACATTCCAGATATCTACAATGCTATTAGGACTAGTCATAATCTTCCATTGGCTTCCACTGAAAAATATTTTCGGATATCTTCATTTGAGTTTTGACTAGTCGTAATTCCAATTCAAGATATCTTTAAATATGATTTGACTAGTGAAAATATCATTTAAGATATCTTTAATTCAATTTTTTTTTTAAAGATATCCACAATACATTTGTAGATATCTGCAATTCATTTATGACTAGTCAAATTACAGTTGTAGATATCTTGAATTGGAATTTTGACTAGGCAAATCATATTTAAAGATATCTAGAATTGGAATTATGACTAGTCAAAACACATTTAAAGATATCTGCAATTCAATTATGGTATCTCAATCAGATTTTTGACTAGGAAGATCTTTCTTTGTAGATATCTGCATTTAGCTTTGTGACTAGGACAAATCTCAATAGAGATATCTTGAATAAACATTCTGCCCAGTCAAAAAAATAAATAAAAAAGATATCTCAGTAGTGTATTCAAATCACCCTTTGCTAATCACTGCCTTTTTTTTCTTGCCAACCAATAGGCATATGTCATTTCAAAACACACTGGTCTTCAGGAGCGCCAAAGAAGTCTGATGACTCACAGACTCTGGATCGATCTTTTACAGGTACGAAAGTGTTGTGTTGAGAAACATACAATAGTTGATGTTCAGTTCATAGTAATTGCTAAGTATGACACATTAATGTGGAACTGCACCACTAGGGGCTCTAGTGAGGAATTGTGTTTAGTAATGTGACGAAGAAGAATAAAGTTGAGGATGTGAGTTGTACACCGCGTGGAGTGTGTTCTGTTAAAGTGTAAAAACACCACAAATTGGCGACGAGAATGAGCGCTTCAGTGCCGAGCCCACCCCCGTTTCTTCCTGTTAGTGGGGAGCCACCGATTCCATTTGAAACGTGGCAGAAAATCTTTCATAATTACATGATAGTCATTCAGGCAACCGGAGATGCATGGCCGGAGGTACGCAGATGAGCGGTCTTGCTGCATTGCTTGGGGACGGAAGGCCAGCGCCTGTTTTATACTCTGCCAGACCAAGGTACTACTTTTGATGAGGCAATGGCTGCACTTCAGAAACACTTTGTGCCTAAAGTTAACATAGTTGCATGCCGACACACGTTCAGACAACGTGTGCAAAGAGCAGATGAAACTGTTACGCAATACGTTGCCGCTTAAAGAGCGTTAGCAGCCCCATGTGCGTTCGGGGAAATGGAGAGTGAAATGCTCCGTGATCAGTTGATCGCAAATGCGTCGTTGACTGTAGTAAAGGACAAATTGCTGTTAGAGGATGACCTCACTCTAGAGAAAGCGATTACAATCGCATGTCAAGTGGAAGCTGCAGTAAAAAATTCGTCATTGCTCTGTAATTCCACTGCTACTGCCATGAAGTCGGTACAAGCAGTTAGTATGGATACTAAGTATGGCAGAGGGGGAAAGGGCGCACGTTCAACTAAGCAGTCACAAGTTGCTCAGAGACGATCGGAGGATCGAAAACAAACAACGACTGGTCAGCAACATCGACAATGCTTCAGATGTGGATCGGACAAACATCTGGCAAATGATAAAAACTGCCCTGCTGCTAAAGTGACATGCAGACACTGTCGTAAAAGAGGACACTTTGCTAGAGTGTGTAAAGCAGCAGTGAGTGAAGTAAGAGAGGTGGTAGTTCCAGACGTGACTGTGCTTTGTGTGGAAAACGTAAAAAAATCTGTCACAGCCAATGATAAGATCACCTGTGAAGTGAATATTGAAGCACCAAGAGGTCATAAACATAAGTTACAACTGGTTGTAGATACGGGCACATCAGTTTCCATACTTCCAGAAGATCTGTATAAGAAACACTTCTCACAATGCACCCTGAGTAAGCCTGAAATTAAACTTGTCACTTATGCAAAAGAGAACCTACCAGTTATTGGCTGCTTATCAGCATTAGTGGGTGTTTCAGAAAATGACAATGTAGTTCCAGCTACTTTTTATGTAGTGACTGCAGGATCTCCCTTGTTAGGGTTGGATTTGATAAGATGGCTGAACCTGAACATTGTAAGCGGGAAAGTAAAGAACATAGACGATGAATGTGGAATCTCAGCTGCACCTCTTCATATGACTCAGGATTGCACAAGTCCCATGTACACATTATCACCTGTATCTGCTACTCACCTGGGATGTGTGAAAGGATTCATCCACAAAGTGCAAGTTAATTCAACAGTGACACCAGTACGTCAAAAATTGAGACGCTTGCCTCTCAGCATCCGCAAGGAGGTGTCCACCGAGCTTAATCGTCTCCTTACAGCGGGCGTAATTGAACCAGTTGATGCTTCAGAATGGGTTAGTCCGTTGGTTGTGGTATGTAAGCGTGATGGACACATTAGACTTTGTGTGGACCTCCGTGAACCCAATAAGAGTGTGATTATGGATTGCTACCCATTACCTCACATGGATGATTTGTTTACAGAACTTGCAGGTGCTTCACATTACAGTCAAATTGATCTGTGCTCTGCTTACCACCAGCTGCCTCTCCATCCTGACAGTCGTAACCTGACAGCGTTCATAACGCACGAAAGCCTTTTCTGTTTCACTCGGGTTCCCTTTGGACTAGCTTCAGCGCCATCAGCCTTCCAAAAAATGATGCAAACGGTCCTTAAGGACCTAGAAGGGGTAAAGAATTACTTGGACGACATTATAGTGTATGGTAATTCTCAGGAGGCCCATGATAAGCACCTCCAAGATGTTCGTCAAAGGTTAGACGAGGTTGGCTTGCAGATTAACTTTGATAAAACCTCTTTCAACCAAGCAAGCATTCCATTCCTGGGTCATGTCATTTCTAAAGAAGGACTTCGTTCCAGCCCAGAACACCTCACTGCCATTTCAGAAGCACCTCGACCTACAGATATGGTAGCGCTACGTTCGTTCCTAGGGCTCACATCATGGTTCAACAAATTTCTTCCAAACTACGCTACTGTGGTTGAGCCACTGAGGCAGATGCTTAGAGCTGCAAAAACGCCACTACAGTGGAGTAAAGAGACTGTTGAAAGCTTTGAAATGCTTAAGAGAATGCTGCTGGAGAGCCCTGTTCTTTCTATTTATGATCCTTCCCTTCCCACATTCATTACTACAGATGCCTCAGATTACGGCCTTGGTGCTGTTCTGACACAGCTACATCCTGATGGTGTCGAACGTGTGGTAGCTTTTGCATCCAGGACGCTATCAACGTCTGAGAGGAAATACTCTACTGTGGAGAAAAGTGGAGAACGTATGTGTGGGGACATCGTTTCACTCTAAGAACTGATCATCAGGCCCTGACTACTCTTCTCTCCACAAAGGGCATGAATAGAGCAGGCATGAGGGTAGCTCGTTGGTCTGCTAGGCTCCTGTGCTTCCAGTATGATATACAGTATGCTGCGGCGCCCGGGGAGCAGTTGGGGGTTCGATGCCTTGCTCAAGGGCACCTAAGTCCACCTTCAATACCATGACTTAGGTGCCCTTGAGCAAGGCATCGAACCCCCACCTGCTCCCCGGGCGCCGCAGCATAAAATGGCTGCCCACTGCTCCGGGTGTGTGTTCACAGTGTTTGTGTGTGTTCACTGCTCTGTGTGTGTGCACTTCGGATGGGTTAAATGCAGAGCACGAATTCTGAGTATGGGTCACCATACTTGGCTGAATGTCACGTCACTTTCACTTTCACTTTTCAGTACCGTCCAGGTAGTAAAAACTGTGTGGCGTATTGTCTGTCCCGTATGCCATTGAGCCACACAGACACCACTGTATCCATTGAACAGGATTTAATTTCTGAAATCGCAGAAATTCAGCCCTTTCTGACTGCGTTGCCGCTAGTGGACTTTAAAGCTGAATGCGAGGACTGTCCAGAACTGTCTCAGTTACGTCAGACAATTCAGACAGGTTGGCCTAAACTGCAAAAGTCTGTCTCCAGTGAGTTACGTCCATACTTCCCAATCAGACATGAACTGGCTGTTGAATGTCCATTGATTTTCAGGGGGGAATCGTTTGATTGTTCCTATTGCACTGCGGGAACGCCTCATCCACCTGACGCACGAGGGACATCAGGGGCTGGTTTGAACCAAACAGCATCTGAGAGAGCTGTATTGGTGGCCACGAATGGACGATCTTGTTCACACGATCCTGTCCGCATGTGTGACCTGCCAGGCCAGTGATAAATCGGCCAAAACATTTACAGCTCCAATGCAGCCAGTGGAGCTCCCAAAAGGCCCATTTCAACATGTTGCTATTGATATAGTAGTACCTTTCGAAAAGGGAGCTACTGATTGTAAGTTTGCAATAACACTGATTGACTATTTCAGCAAATGGCCAGAAGTTGGTTTTGCTTCATCAGTATCAACAGAGACTGTTCTGAAATTTCTGACCACTATCTTTGCTTGAGAAGGAAACCCCTGCACCATTACGACAGACAATGGCCCGCAGTTCACTTCGTCTGAATTTGCTGATTTTGTGAAAACACAGGGAATAAAGGACATAAAGACCAGTGTTTATCACCCTCAGGCTAATGGGGCCATTAAACGGTTCAACAGGGTGCTTAAAGAGTGTCTTCAAGCAGCTGAAGTGGTGCATAAGCCCTGGAAATCTGCAGTCCTGACCATGCTGAAGAGCTATCGAGCGACACCCGATGCTACAACGGGTGAGACCCCTTTTCTGCTCTTGAGAGGCCGACCTATGAGAACAAAGTTGAATGTTCTTCTGCCTGAGGATACCCCTGATCAATTTGCTCAGGTTAGAGCTCGTGTGTCACAAAGACAGAACAAAAGTAAACAATACACCGATCTTAAAAGAGGATCTAAATTTCTTAATATTGCGGTTGGAGATAAGGTGAGAGTGAGAAAGCCTTTTCATGTGAAGAAAGGAGAAGCCCAGTTTACTGATCCATTGTCAGTACAACAACAAACAGATCCGAGTTCTTTCATCTTAAGTGATGGGAAAAGATGGAATTCAGCACGTTTTTCACTATGTCCAGAAGGAGAGGAAAACTCTGCACAGGATGAAATACTTGAATGAAAAGAAATACTTGATGAAAGAGGCTGTACAATGGAGAACACTGTTTTGAGTTCGGATAGGGGCTTGAGACAGAGACGCCCACCTTTGTGGACTCAAGACTATGTGTTGGAGTAATGTGTCTGAAGAGAAAGAAATAAGTCAGACCAAGAAGATATGTAAAGGGTGTAGGCGGATCGCTGCCCTATTTAAAAAAAAAAAAGTGAATATACACTGAAACCTGAAATGTTTAATGAACGTTATTCTGTTATGTTAAAAGGAAAAGTGTGCTAGAATCTTTCATTATGCTCCGTTTAAATGCCTATTTGAAATAGACTGTTGCTTGAATGCATAAGAGGTCATTTGAATATGCTTATTTGAGATAAGTTGTTGTTTGAGTAAACACTTGAATAAGGTAACAATCTTACAAGAGTAGTAATTCTGTTTGAGTAACGGGGGAGATGTTGTGTTGAGAAACATACAATAGTTGATGTTCAGTTCACAGTAATTGCTAAGTATAACACATTAATGTGGAACTGCACCACTAGGGGCTCTAGTGAGGAATTGTGTTTAGTAATGTGACGAAGAAGAGTAAAGTTGAGGATGTGAGTTGTACACCGCGTGGAGTGTGTTCTGTTAAAGTGTAAAAACACCACAGAAAGTTACTGTAAAAATAATTGTATAACGTTACGTTATTAACACTTGAATTATAACTATATTATTTGCTAACGCAAATCACGGGCCTGTTTTGCGTTAATGTCAATTAACTCCTAGGTTGTCTGAGAGGTAATTAGGCCTACCTATATTTATCAGGATGCTGGCTTTTTGTTTTGCTGGTGGATTAACGTTAACTCCTTATCGTAACCCGAAGTAATTTACATCCATTTTTTAAAGTTTGCTGTTGTAAGAATAATGTAGTTATAATTTATACGATCAAATTAATATATCAGGAAGTGACTGGTTTTCTAATGTAATTGTAGGTTATGAATTAATGTTCATCCATATTTTTTTCATGTAACGTTAAGTTACATTGCATAGAAAATTGTTTTAATACAGTTGGTATAGGCTTCCGTTCTTTTCATTAAGCCATTAAAAGTAATTGAAAATGTCTTTAAAGGTTCTGAGTTCAAATAGCAACATAAATTGGATATTTTATGTATTTATGATGAGTACAATTCTCTCGTTAAAAACGCTATTGTGTCTGGCTGCATCAAGTTCATTTCATTTATTTATATAGCACATTTAAACAGCCGCTAGACAGACCAAAGTGCTTTACAGAACAAGCATATAAAAATAAAAGCAGCAAAAACACACATAAGCACATAGAGAACAACTAAGCTAAGATATAAATCAATGAAACAAATGTAAAATAATGAGAACAGTCTAAGAAAAGTAATCAATATGCTAACGAGAATAGATAAGTTTTGACCAGAGACTTAAAAACAGAGAGGTTGGGACCCGTTCTGATCTCTAGAGGCATGGTGTTCCACAGACAAGGCCCTGCCACCACAAAAGCACGCTCCCCTCTACGCTAAAATATGACACGAGGGACTACCAGCAGCGCCTGGTCGTGGGATCTGAGACTTCTGGACGGAATGTACGGATGAATAAGTTCAGAGAGATAAACCGGTGCTAGGTTGTGTAAAGATTTGAAGACAAAGAGAATAATTTTAAAATCTATTCTCTGCCAGACTGGTAACCAATGTAAAGATCTGAGGATGGGAGAGATATGATCATATTTGCGACAATTATGGATGAGTCTGGCCGCAGCATTTTTGACTAGCTGAAGACGGGAGATTTGAGAATCTGATATACCGCAATATAGTGAGTTGCAATAATCCAACCGACACGTGATGAAGGCATGAACCGCCATTTACAGAGTTATTGGAGTGAGAAAGCCTTTGATTTTAGATAGTAAGCGAAGTTGGTAGAAACCGGAACTGACTACAGATGAGATGTGTTTATCAAACTTTAAAGACTGGTCAACAAGAACACCTAAGTTCCGCACTCCTGTAGATTTAAAGGGAGATAGACTCCCCAAGTCTGGGCATGTGCACTGGGACCTTTCACTCGGGCTGAAAACAATGACTTATGACAATGTCTCATCATCATTAAGAGATAGAAAATTTTGAGCTAGCCATGCCTTCACCTCCTCTAAGCATAGATGAAGAGATTTTAATGCTGCAGGATTACTGCGCTTGATTGGAATGTAAATTTGGGTGTCGTCTGCATAAAAGTGAAATGATACGCAGTGTTTCCTAAAAATTGTGCCCAGCGGTAGCATGTAAAGAGAAAATAGAGAGGGAGCCAAAATAGAGCCCTGTGGAAGACCACATCTCAGAGGTGCCATGGAGCTGGAAAAGTTTCCCATCTTTACTAAAAACTTTCTGTCAGTAAGGTGAGACTGGAACCATGACAGGACAGAGCCTTTTATGCCCACCCACGTCTCCAGTCTAGCTAACAGAGTAGGGTGGTCAACGGTATCAAAAGCCGTGGACAGATCTAAGAGAACTAGAACCACAGTGTCTCCAGAGTCAGTGGAGAGATAAATGTCATTTAGCACTCACAGGAGAGTGGACTCAGTGCTGTGGGCAGTCCTAAACCCAGATTGAAAGACCTCATATATACAGTTATTTGACAAAAAGTGTTGGAACTGATCCAACACGATTTTCTCTAATACCTTGGAAATGAAAGGTAGGACAGAGATGGGCCGGTAATTTTTTAAAACAGAAGGATCCAGTGAAGGCTTCTTGAGCAGAGGAGTGACCGTAGCCACTTTAAGATTGGCCGGAACAGAGCCAGTGCTTAGACACTTGTTAATAAGGGATACCATACCTGGACCCACCGAGTTGAGGATTAATTTTAAAAATCACGGGTGAATGATATCATTTGGGCAGAATGAAGGTTTGAGCTTGGCGCTCACATCCTTCAGTGTCTGGAGGTTAATGGGAACAAAAGCCTCCCAAACACAGGAGGTACGCGGCATAATAGGGGGGAGAGTTAAATTAGGGCAGATACTGATCCTTAATTTAGTGATTTTGTTAATAAAAAATCTCTGGAAGTCTTCACATAGAGCATCTGAGGCAACAGACAATTTAGCAGATGGGTTTAAAACAGAACGAATGACAGAAAATAAGACCTTAGGGTTAGAGTGATTGGATTCAATTAAGTTTGAGAAGTAAGCGGCTTTAGCTGATTTAGCAGTGTTCTGGTATGCTGTAAGAGAGTCTTTGAACATGCCGAAGGAGACACTTAGCCTGTCCCTTTTCCATTTGCGTTCGGCCTTTCTACATATTTGTCTTTGGTGACGAGTGTCAGAATTTTGCCACATATCTGATTTTGGTTTGGGTTTGTGAGCCTTAAGAGGAGCAGTCACGTTTGCTACTTTAAGCCAGGCAGAATTCAAAAGGCTAAGATGCTGATCTGCATCCAGGTCAGATAGAGGTTGGTCCAGGTGCAAGTGAGAGCATAGCTCAGTAAAGCACAAGTCAAAGTTTGTGTTGAACTGAGGAGAATAGAACCGCGACATAACAGGATCAATAGTGGGTTGAGGAAGCTCCAGAAGAGACAGTGATATTGTTATCTCTGATTTTCCTCTTTCTGATCACAAGCCTATTTTATTCTCAGTGACATCAATCCCATAAGATAACACAAGGTCAAGTGTGTGGCCCTGAGTGTGGGTAGGGTTTTTGACCCACTGCCGTAGGTTAAAAGCATCTATTAAGTCAAGAAACTCCTGCGACAGGGAATTTGAATGACAGCAGACATGAATATTGAAGTCGTCCATCAAAAGGAAGCGATCATAGTTTGTGGCAATGTTGCCAATGAACCAATGAAATGCATCGCCCTATTTGCTTTGACGGTTATGTATATCATTTTTACTTGCCTTTAGTTATGAAATTGTGCCATTGTTGCGAGCAGATAAACCACAGAAAAGATCCTGGCATTCCTAAAGATCAACCGTTCTTTAAATCAACAAGATCCCATTAACTAAACAATACTGAGTAAAAGTATTAGATAAGGGATCAATTTATGATAAATTTGTTAACACCAGGAATCAGTGATTGTTTCCATATGTTTTATGAAAACTCATTTTAGGGACACTAACCATTTAGTCCAGTCTAGTTTGTTTCAGAATAATTCATTAAACCTATAACAATCCTATAACAATTCTGCTTATGTCTATGCAACAAATCTATGTGATTTTTAACTCTTTTTTTATCTCTTTAATTGTTCTGTGAACAGGTTTCTGCATCTTTTGGTGTATTGCATTAGTACACAAAACAAAACTATCCTGCATACGTGAATAGTTTTATTATAACTTTATTTAACGGACTGCCTAGGATAATATCTGTGGTTAGACTGAAATACATGATGGCAAGTTTTAATAATTTTTTTGTCCTATTTTAAGTAGATTTTCTAATGCATGTAATGTTTCTCTCAGTTTTCTCTCAGCCAACAAGACAGCTTACCATGTCATCAGAGCAAGAACCTCCGTCAGCGATATTTGACAGAGTTTTTAATACAATTTCAAGAGCCAGACGAGAGCTTTCAAATAACAATAATGATGACCTACTTTCTTCAACTAGACGCCTTTTCCGGCGTCTGGTGCATCAACTTTGCAGTAAGTTGGGGTGTGCTATGTTAGTATTAGCATAATTAACAGTGACTATGATAATAGTTAACTACCAGTGGTCATGATTTTAGTTAACTGTACTTCTGCATGTATGCCAGGAACATTGAGGAGGCAGGAAAATGCTGTCTGGCAGACCCACCTTTTCCTCCTTCCTGGCCCAGATATTGAGGTTTTACCCTCTACAACAGAGCTTGAACGGTTTGCAAAGTTGGGTATAGGTAAATGTATAGTTGATACACAAGAATGTTAAAGATAAAACAGGGTTTTTCCTGGGCTTAAAATAGCTACCTGGCTAGCATTTCCAAAATATATGGAAATAAACCTTTTGTAATAATAATTTATTCTGTATATTCATGAAATAAAAAATAATCACTGTTGGGACAGTGGCATTAGAATCACAAAAGCTGTCTATTAATGTGACAAATCTTAATGTAGCAGTCAGCTATTAAAAGGGACAAAGATTAATATTGATAAATATTTTAAATGCAGGAAAAACTCTGTAGCAGCAAGTGTTTTTATTGTTAACCAAACTTGATAGTGATCTGCATTTTACATAACCTCAGGTATTGCATACAGTGTATGATCAATTGATGAGCTCTGTTTTTTTGTTTTATGTTGTTAATATGTACAGTACATTCGATTTTGTAGGTAGACCATTGCAGCAAACATCTGGGACAGGAACCCAAAGATCAAAAATTCCACTAAATTGGACTCTGTCTGAATTAAATAACTTTGTCTGCCAGTGCTACCCAAATGTGAGTTTAAACTTAATAGGTTTCCGTTTGGCAAGAGCAGGCAAAGGACGCAAGATCCAAAAAGTTCATGTAAATTCTATGAGGGATTTAAAAAAAGCAGTTGGCAAAAGCAGGCTCTATATTGTCCCACGAAATGAAGTTTTGCAGGTATGACTTTGCAAAACAAAGGCACAATACTCAAATGAAATATCCATTTCTTTATGATATGACAAGTAGAATTGGCTTTTAATTTAACCTCAGTGTTCATTTACAGGGGTCCTATTATGCTCTTTTACAAAGTCTTGATTTTGTTTTGGGGGTGTACTAGAACAGGCTCTCATACGCGGTTGTTCGAAAAACCCATTATTTTTCACATATTGTACATTATTACAACACCTCTCTCCCCAGTCTGGCAAGAACTGAAGGCCCGCCTTCTGAAATATGAAATGCACTGTGATTGGTTAGCTGGGCCAGTGTGTGCTGTGATTGGCAGCACTCGGTGCCTGGTCGGGAAATGTTATGCCCCTTACCATAACCGCCTGCCAGCTTCAGTGTGAATATTGTCAAAATCAAATCAATTTGAGCGTGATTTAAACCCGGATGATTGTAACCACTCTAAATTTGTCTGTCTTGGGAAAGCTAGCATGTCTCTGACACAGTAATAACACTCAATAACCTTCTCTAGTGCAGCTCAACCAGGTCTCATCCCATTTGTCGATATCTGTGATATCATAAATCCCGGAAAATATGCGTTGTAGTCCAAACGAGTCATTCGTTGTAGTTTTTGAAAAGTGATTTCTGTTAAATAAAATATCTCCTTTTGAATTGGACTTTGAGCTTTGTAACTTTGCAGATCTTTTTTAATGCTTAAACAGCAAAACAGCAACATTACAGACTAACTAAAGTTGAAAAAGTGAAAAAGCATAATAGCACCCCTTTAAAAGGTTAAATTTTAGTTCACATTCTTTGCTTTCAATTAAAGCTGCAGTCCATAACTTTTGGCCCTCTAGCGGTTAATAAACAGAACTGCGTGCATCTTGCGGAAGAACATTGGAGCTGGAGCTACTTCTCTCTGTTTATGTCTATGGCGAATTATGCAGGAACTGGGCTACTCTGCAGCGGTACCTACCCAAACCGGTCTAAATAGTCTGAATATAAGCACTTATTACAGGTGTTTGGAAAATGCATTCATGGTGTACTGGCTTATTACAGAAATTTTGTAAATGTTAAACACAAAAAAGTTACAGACTGAAGCTTTAAATCTTACTGTGATGTTTCTGCACAGCAAACATTTTTGTGTTAGGTGACAGTACAAATAACTTATAATTTTATGACAGTGCAAATAAATGTACAGTGCAGTGAGCCAATGTATTCTTTGTTATTGTTATACACTGATTTGAGAGTTTTTGTCTACTCTCAGGTAATGACACCATCCCCTGCCATATCCCAGAACTCATTCCAACTATCCAGCTCTGCTGCAGCACTGGATGAAACCTCCTTGGATGTAGAGACTGCAGAATCTGTAAATTTGGATGTGAGTGAAGTTAGTTTAGACGTTCTGGAGAAGTATTTTAAGCTGTGTCAGTAGTTGTAACCAGTAATGATTTGTGACTTTTGGTTTTACTTTATTTCCTTTAGGAAAGGCGAGCATTACGTTCCCAGCAAGAAGAAGAATATAATGCTTCCTTGTTGGCAGACCAAGAAAAGGTATTTTTTATAAAATATTTCTATGCTTGCCAAGTTTTAATTTGGGGAAAAACAAAAATGTCTCAAATAAAACAACACATACCAGAGCAGATGACGTGACGCATGTTTTTCCTGTAATTAAGTGTAAATGTTTACTGAACTGCATTTCTCAACTAAAACAACACATGCCAGTGGGGCATAAAACATCATTTTATTTCAATATTATGATTTTGGGATGTAAAATGTATTTGGTGTTCATATTTTAAGGTGAATAGCAAAATGTCCTGCGGTGTGACTGTAACATTGAGGACTCATCAAATGTTAATATTAGTAAAATAAAGCAGATATGTTTGGAGCAGCTAATAAATGTCTTGGCATTATTTTGTATGTATTTACTTAATTAACTTAAGTTTTCAAAATGATAAAAAGTACTAAAATAATATTTACAGTACATTTAGTTTTGAAACACAAATGCTGTCCTGCAGTGTGACATATGATATTAGATTTTTGTACTGGCAGTTACATGGACAGCCATAGGGGTCCTTTACTCAAGCCCCCTACCAGGTAAAATCCCAGGGGGCAGGGTTTCATATTTTATTGAAGCATCCCCGGGTGCCGCCATTGGCTAGCGGGCCCCCACCTGCTGTTAGCATTCCATTGACTCCCATTGACAGCGAATAACTTTACATCTGAGGCATTTAAAGACTCCATTTGTCCATTCATTATTTCTAAAGAAACACGAAAATGTATAAAAGGCTCCATTACCTTGTATCTTACGTTATGGCCCCCGTAGAAGCAGTTTTTTTGTAAAAATAGGCTAACGATTGCGTCATAACCCTGCGACTCTCTGTCGCACAGTAGAGAAATTACCATATGGACAGGAGGAGAAGCTTGCAGGCAATCTTTTACTGTCTAGTGAGGCTATCGGGGGGACGTGGAGGCATGAAGTTAAGGGAGAAGCCCATAGACAGTCCATAAAAGCACGGGACAAAATTATTCAACAACGTCTGCAAAGATTCGGTGGGTGATTCAGATTTCTCTTGGCACGGCGATTAGAAGACTTACAATTGTCAGACACGTTGCTCACGTGACATTTACGTCATCAAGCTCAGTGTGAGTCTGCGCAGTACGCTCGACCCCCCAGGAAGTGCGTGCTTCTGAATTGACTTCACTTGTCTCCGTTGAATCCAACGGGGTCGCTGTGTCCATTTCTTTTCCTGTCTATGGGAAATCCCCCAGATGTTTGGATGTGCTAAGGAGGTTAAAAGGTGAGTGTTAATCTCTTATTAATTTGATAAATTTCATCATTTCTGTCAGACCATGAACGTGTCCATTTTTGATAGTCCCGTGGTGTGACTGATCTAGTTCGAGAAAAAGAATCTAAAAAAGAATTTAAAAAAGAATCATATCCAGGTTTAAAACAATGAATTTATTCAGTTACTGTAAGGCCCAAGGTCAGTCTTGTATAGCAATGACTCAAAATGGCTGCAAAGGTGAAAGAGTCCTGTGGTGTGACATAATTAAGTCAGATGTCTAGCTAGATTCTCGTCTGTTATGTTTACAATATTAAACATAAATATAAATATATCTCTCTCTCTCTCTCTCTCTCTCTCTCTATATATATATATATTAAACAAATATTGTAAATATTATATATAATATACCTATATTATACATATATTAAACATAAATATATATCTGTCTTCATTTGTTTGTTGTATGTGTATGTTAACAGTCACTGATCATTGTTTTTAAAGTGATTTTTGTCAGTTTTTAGGCATGAGCAAAGAAAGGACAAGGAGGTACCGGACCGGGAGGAAAGGTTAGCGCAGGATGAAGCCAGGCATGAGGAGATCCTTAGGGAGAGAAGGAGAAAGTAAATAATAGGGATATACAGTGGGTACGGAAAGTATTCAGACCCCCTTAAATTTTTCACTCTTTGTTATATTGCAGCCATTTGCTAAAATCATTTAAGTTCATTTTTTTCCTCATTAATGTACATGTTCCTCATTAATGTAAAAACACAGAATTGTTGACATTTTTGCAGATTTAATAAAAAAGAAAAACTGAAATATCACATGGTCATAAGTATTCAGACCCTTTGCTGTGACACTCATATATTTAACCCAGGTGCTGTCCATTTCTTCTGATCATCCTTGAGATGGTTCTACACCTTCATTTGAGTCCAGCATTATACTGATTGGACTGATTAGGAAAGCCACACACCTTCTATATAAGACCTTACTGATGTCAGAGCAAATGAGAATCATGAGGTCAAAGGAACTTCCTGAAGAGCTCAGAGACAGAATTGTGGCAAGGCACAGATCTGGCCAAGGTTACAAAAAAAAATTCTGCTGCACTTAAAGGGTTAGTTCAGCCAAAAATGAAAATTATGTCATTAATGACTCACCCTCATGTCATTCCAAACCAGTAAGACCTCCGTTCATCTTCAGAACACAGTTTAATTTTTGTTATTTTTGGAGCAAAATGTATTTTCGATGCTTCAATAAATTCTAACGGACCCTCTGATGTCACATGGACTACTTTGATAATGTTTTTATTACCTTTCTGTACGTGGACAGTATCCCGTACATACATTTTCAATGGAGGGTCAGAAAGCTCTCTGACTAAATCTAAAAATATCTTAAACTGTGTTCCGAAGATGAACGGATATCTTACACGACCAGAACCCTGACCATGAGGGTGAGTCATTAATGACATAATTTTCATTTTTGGGTGAACTAACGCTTTAAGGTTCCTAAGAGCACAGTGGCCTCCATAATCCTTAAATGGAAGACATTTGGGACGACCAGAACCCTTCCTAGAGCTGGCCGTCTGGCCAAACTGAGCTATCGGGGGAGAAGAGCCTTGGTGAGAGAAGTAAAGAAGAACCCAAAGATCACTGTGGCTGAGCTCCAGAGATGCAGTCGGGAGATGGGAGAAAGTTGTAGAAAGTCAACCATCACTGCAGCCCTCCAAGATAGAACTTTTTGGCCTTAATTCTAAGCGGTATGTGTGGAGAAAACCAGACACTGCTCATCACCTGTCCAATACAGTCCCAACAGTGAAGCATGGTGGTGGCAGCATCATGCTGTGGGGGTGTTTTTCATCTGCAGGGACAGGACGACTGGCTGCAATCGAGGGAAAGATGAATGCGGCCAAGTACAGGGATATCCTGGATGAAAACCTTCTGCAGAGTGCTCAGGACCTCAGACTGAGCCGAAGGTTCACCTTCCAACAAGACAATGACCCTAAGCACACAGCTAAAATAATAGCTGTGTGAAGGAATGGCTTCACAACAACTCTGTGACTGTTCTTGAATGGCCCAGCCAGAGCCCTGACTTAAACCAAATTGAGCATCTCTGGAGAGACCTGAAAATGGCTGTCCACCAACGTTTACCATCCAACCTGACAGAACTAGAAAGGATCTGCAAGGAGGAATGGCAGAGGAACCCCAAATCCAGGTGTGAAAAACTTGTTGCATCTTTCCCAAAAAGACTCATGGCTGTATTAGATCAAAAAGGGTGCTTCTACTAAATACTGAGCAAAGGGTCTGAATACTTATGACCATGTGATATTTCAGTTTTTCTTTTTTAGTAAATGTGCAAAAATTTCAACAATTCTGTGTTTTTCTGTCAATATGGGGTGCTGTGTGTACATTAATGAGGAAAAAAATGAACTTAAATGGTTTTAGCAAATGGCTGCAATATAACAAAGAGTGAAAAATTTAAGGGGGTCTGAATACTTTCCGTACCCACTGTATATAGGGAATATAATAGGGAAATTGAGTTGGTGAAACATTCTCTAAGACGTACACTTGTATAGAAAACATGTAACAACTATCTCTGTTCCATCAACAGATATCAAGAAAAGAAAGCTAAAGGAGAAATTCAACCACGAAATATAACCAGCCTCCCAAAACATAAGTGAGCAAAGCTTCGTAAGGAATGGAAGAAGACAAAGGCAAGGAAACGAACATGGACTGGCTCATGTTCAACACATAAGTTTACCATTTCTCCTATGAAATAATTTCTACATCTTTTTTATTATTATTATTTTTTTTTTTTTAATTATTGGCTCTAACAGCTTGTCATGTTTATGGTCTGTTTAACACTCTTTTGTTAGTGACGACTCCAGAATGTAAATTTCTCTTGTTCACTGGAATCTTTGTTCAAAGAGCTGAATTGATGATTTTAACATGCTTTTAATTATTTTAGCATGATTTTAATGACTTTCTCCTTAGAAACAAGGTATTTGTTTAGTCTTTTAAGTTAAAAATAGAAATGAATGGTCTTTATGACTGGGTCTAATTTGACGCCTCCAAAATGTTAATTATTCAGTATGTCTTGTTCACTATGTTTTTAGTTCAAATTCATACACTAAGTAATAAAATTTTACTGATATGTTGCATTTTCAGTAATGTTCAAATAGAGATACAAATGAATTTGTTTGTTACAAAAGTATTAAATAAATTTCACCATAAATGTTCATACAGTGTCTCATTTCGTCCTGTGGTGTGACGGGATGTCCTGTGGTGTGACATCACTTCAAACACAATTAAACGACTTTTACTATGTTAACTAGCTTAAATAATTATATGCAGTTGAAAGCATTTCATAATATAACTATAAAAAAAAAATAAACATTTTCAAATATTTTTTCTCATTTTACACTATATTTCCATCGGAGTGAGTGGTAAAAAAATGGCACAAGCAAAGAATATAATCGAAAAACAGCTGTGAAAAAAAATATATGCAGATTTTTAATGATCATTCTTTAAGAATACTTGTTAAACTTAAAACATACCTAATTTGTATTTGAAATTAATAATATTTCAATATTTGAATTTTATAGTAATGTCATGTCACACCGCAGGACATATTTTGACTAGACAAAATGACTGGCAACATGGGCACTATCTTCTCTAATAAGGTTAGAGAAAAATGTACTGTGCCATGGTACAACAGCAATACCCACGCTCTCAAGAAAGAAACTCATAGTCTTGAGTGCAAATGGAGAAAAACTAACTTGGAAGTTTTTAGAATTGTGTGGAAAAACAGTCTGTCCAGCTATAGACAGGCTCTAAAAACTGCCAGGGCCGAGCATATCCACAAAAAACTCATAAAAAACAACCAAAACAATCCAAGGTTTTTTTATTTTAGCACAGTGGCTAGATTAACAAATAACCAGACGCCACCCGATCTAAATATTCCCTCACAGTTAAATAATAATGACTTTATGAATTTCTTCACTGATAAAATAGATAACATCAGAAATACAATAACAAATGTAGATCCTACAGCGTCTAATACTTTAGTTTTATCCATCGCACCCAAAGATAAACTGCAGTGCTTTACAACTATAGGACAGGAAGAGCTAAAAAAAACTTACCACTGCATCTAAACCAACAACATGTTTTATTAGATCCTGTACCCACTAAATTACTGAAAGAGTTGTTACCTGTAGCAGAAAAACCGCTTCTCAATATTATTAACTCGTCGTTATCTTTAGGGTCACGTCCCAAAACCATTCAAGCTGGCGGTTGTTAAGCCTCTTGTTAAGAAACCCACAACTAGATCCTAGTGAACTGGCAAATTACAGACCCATTTCAAATCTTCCCTTTATGTCTAAAATTTTAGAAAAAGTTGTGTCTGCTCAATTGCGCTCCTTCCTGCAAAAAAATGATCTCTATGAAGAATTTCAGTCGAGTTTCAGGCCCCATCATTGCACAGAAACTGCACTTGTTAAAATTACAAATGACTTGCTTCTTGCATCAGACCAAGGCTGCATCTCATTGCTAGTTTTACTTGATCTTAGTGCTGCGTTCGACACCATAGATCACGACATACTCATAGATAGATTACAAAACTATACAGGTATCCAAGGGCAGGCTTTAAGATGGTTTAGATCCTACCTGTCCAATCGCTACCACTTTGTTTATTTAAATGGGGAGTCATCTCATTTATCACCAGTAAAATATGGGGAGTGCCGCAAGGATCTGTCCTAGGACCTCTGCTACTTTCAATATACATGTTGCCCCTTGGTAATATTATTAGAAAATACGGGATAGGTTTCCACTGTTATGCTGATGATACTCAACTATATATCTCAACAAGACCAGGTGAAACTTAAAAAAAAAAAAAGATTGGATGACCAATACTTTTCTCCTATTAAATTCAGATAAGACAGAGATATTAATTATTGGACCAGAAAACATTACACAGAATCTCGTAGATTACAATCTGCAATTAGACGGATGTACTGTTACTTCCTCTACTGTCAAAAATCTGGGTGTTATATTAGACAGTAACTTGTCTTTTGAAAATCATATTTCCCATGTTACAAAAAACAGCATTCTTCCATCTTAGAAACATTGCCAAGCTACGAAACATGTTACCTGTTCCTGATGCAGAAAAGCTAGTTCATGCATTCATGACCTCTAGACTGGACTATTGTAATGCACTTCTAGGTGGTTGTCCTGCATCCTCAATAAACAAGCTACAGGTAGTCCAAAATGCAGCGGCTAGAGTCCTTACCAGGTCAAGAAAAACATGATCATATTACCCCAATACTACAGTCTCTGCACTGGCTACCTATTAAGTTCCGTATCAGTTACAAAATATTATTACTTACTCATAAGGCCCTTAATAGCTTAGCTCCTGCGTACCTAACTAGTCTTCTACCACACTACAACCCATCACGCTCCCTAAGGTCACAAAACGCTGGACTTTTGATAGTACCTAGGATAGCAAAGTCCACTAAAGGAGGTAGAGCTTTTTTCGCATTTGGCTCCCAAACTCTGGAATAGCCTTCCTGATAATGTTTGGGGCTCAGACACACTTCCTCTGTTTAAATCTAGATTAAAAAACACACCTCTCTTGGCCAAGCATTCAAATAATGCATCTCATAATTTTGGACTGCAGTTATATTGATCAAATGTGCATTATTATTCTTTTAGCTTGGGTTAAAACTAATTAATTTTACTTGGCTGGAACAGCAGCTACGCTAATTATGTCTCTATTTGTTTCTCTGCTTTGCCACGGGATTTACATCCCCGGGGTAACTAGGATTTACACAAGCTCCAGTCTGGATCCAGAACACCTGAGAAGAGATGATGCCAACCCCTCAGAGGGACCTCAGATGATGCTAACCCAGAGACAACATACAGAACTACCACATTTTGCTATAAGTTTTGATTGCATAATTGCTGTTAATAGTGTTAATCGTCTGTTTGTTTACGTCTTTTATTGATTTTTCTGAACATTTTCTGCCATATGCACATGAAACTGACAGTCACCACTGATAAGCTACTACTAAATATTGTAGAAACTTAATTTTCTGTAAAGTTGCTTTGCAATGATTTGTATCGTAAAAAGCGCTATACAAATAAACTTGAATTGAATTGAATTGAATAATGTGAGTAAGTGAAGGTATAACTGAAGAAGAAATCGCTTGAAGGAGGTGAGTGGGGATCGGATCAAGTGGGCAAGTAGTAGGATGACTGGACAGGATAAGTTTGGAAATGTCCGTCTCTGAGAGTGGAGAGAAGGAGGAGAGAGAGGGGGTGCATTAGTAGTTTGTGAAGTTATCCTCAGTATGCGGTGTGGGAGAATTGGTCGCTGATGGCTCTTGTCTTATTTGTGAAGAAAACTGCAAAGTCGTCAGCTGTAAGAGTCGATGGAGGAGGAGGAGGAGGAGGCGGATTAAGAAGAGAAGAGAAGGTTTTGAAGAGTGTCCGAGCGTCACAACAGTTGTTAATTTTGTCATGTTAGTATGATGTTTTAGCGGTGAAGACGTTTGCAGAGAAGGAAGAGAGGAGAGACTGATACACACTGAGGTCGGTAGAGTTTCTTGACTTATGCCATTTCCTCTCTGCAGCCCTGAGTTTAGAGCGATGTTCACGGAGAACATCGGACAGCCAGGGGGCAGATGGGGTGGAGCGTGCCGGTCTAGACGATAGTGGGCAAAAGTTGTCCAAGCAGAGGTTAGAGTGGAGCAAAAAGTGGTCCGTAGCACTGTTCGTGTCCAGAGCTGAAAAAACTGCGAGAGTGAAGGAAGTGAGGATGAAACCACAGAGGATAGGCGAGATGGAGATGAGTGAGCGTAGGTTCCGTCGAAGGTGACCTGCGTTGGAGCGTGTGCCGCTTCAGGAGTAAGTGCTAGGTTAGCTGAGGTCCAGTTGGTTGCCGAGGTGTGCAGTGGAGCAACTAAAGAGTTGTAGATGAGGTCCAGTTGGTTGCCTGATTTGTGAGTCGCTGTAGTAGACACTCGCTTGAGATCAAATGAGGCGAGCAGAGTGTTGAAGTCAGCAGCCTGGGGTTTATCTAGGTGGATTTTGAAGTCACCAAGCAGTACCAGAGGAGTACCATCTACAGGATAGTTTGATAGCAGCACGTCCAACTCCTCCAAGAAGTTTCCCAATTGACCTGGGAGACACAAAGTGGACCTTAACAGGGTGGGTTACAGTAACAGCAAATGAACCGTTACCTGTAGGTGGTGGTTGAAGATCAAATTTCCAATCTTTCGATATAAGGAGACCAGTACCTCTACCCCTCCCAGTCGTACGAGGGGTGTGGGAACAAGTGAAATGAGTGGAGAGGGCTGCGGGAGTGGCAGTGTCTTCAGGTTTGATCCAAGTCTCAGACGAGGGCTGCCGCGGTGACACTTACCAATTATATATTTGCCTGATTACCTGTGATTGAAGTCAGCTGGTCACGCTTCCCTATTTAACAGACCGAAACTGTCCAGTCCCGCGATAGGCAAACGCAAAACCAAACGCCACTTCACACGTATTTACCAGGGTAAGCCACACAGTAATTAAAGCAAAGTTTTCCTAGCAACGACGATCACGCAGTAGTCTAATGAAAAAACGAGGCAAAACACTTACAAACTGCTGTCCTTATGTATTAAAGAAGTGTGGCTTCTGGGCACAGAACGGTAACAAACTCAAACATTTACAGTCACACAGGTGTATTGTGCAAACTGTACTTCATAGGGATGCTTAGATATAGAAGAATTCACACTCAAGGTTTTTTTTTTTTAATTTAACTTCAGAAATCATTCTAATATGCTGATTTATTATCAGTGTTGAAACTGTTGTGCTGCCTAATTTTTATTTATTTTTGGAACCTGTGATGCTTTTTTCTTTGATTCTTTGATTAATAAAAAGTTAAAAGGAACAGCATTTATTCAAAATATAAATCTTTTCTAAAAATATAAGTGTTTACCTATCACATTTTATCCATTTAACATTCTTGCTGAATAGAAGTATTAATTTCTTTAAAAAAAAGAAAGAAAACAATTACTGACCACAGACTTTGAAATAGTAGTGCATATTGTAACACAAAATTTCTATTTTAAATAAACACTGTTCTTTTTAACTTTTTATTTATCAAAGATCCCTGGAAAAATATCAGATCCCCAAAAAATATTAAGCAGCACAACTGTTTCCAACATTATTATTAGGGGTGTGACGAGACACTTATCCCACGAGACGAGACATTAGACTGGGTTCAATCCTCAATGATGAAAAATATAGGGAAATATAGGGAAATATAGGGAAAAATAGTCTTTTATTCAACTGAAAAACACAAAATGCAAAAAATGTAGGTGCATTTTGAAATCAACTTGTACTTTATGAAATTCAACTTCTATTTTAATTAAATCATATGCAGCAATAAACAACATGTAAACTAGAGCTGCACGATTCTGGATAAATTGAGAATCATGTTTATATATATATATATATATATATATATATATATATAGATATATATAATATATATATATAAAATTGAGAATTTTCTCACAATTCTGAAGAAAAAGATATTAGAAAACGTCTCAGGTTACGAATGTAACCATGGTTCCCTGAGTAGGAACGAGACACTGCGTCCTCTAGGGGTCGCTATGGGGAACACCTCGTCCCGTGACCCGTTGTCTGAAGCATACAATGAAAAAAACACCAACGAGTTGGCCGGCGAACAGCCTCTGACAACTCACTACCGGTGCGACTATAAAACAGGCACCGGGGTAAACACATCATTCACTTCTTCGTCTGAAGCTTACATCCGACGCATGGCAGGGAGCTAGAGGACGCAGTGTCTTGTTCCCGCCCTACTCAGGAACCATGGTTACATTCGTAACCTGAGACGTTCCCTTTCAAGGTAACTTCGAAACTGCATCCTCTAGGGGTCGCTATGGGGACAGTATACCCATGCCGCCATGCTGAGAGGAGTGCAGGCCAGAATCATGGCGAACACTAAGTACCAACTCTACCATTTCAATGGGAGTTGCCCCCGGGACGTTTAGACGGCTGTCTGTGACAATACCCCTTATGGCCAAAGGCCTAAAGCTACATACCCAACTTAATTGTTAGGGCCTCGGCCCGGTGGTAGAGCTAAAGGGCTTGGAATCAGGAAAGATTCCTTTAAAGGGGATACGGTAGGAACCTCAGCATTTTATACTAAGTCTTGCCTGTCACACACAGGGGCTACAGCTGTGCTTCCGCAAAAGCTTTGCTGAAGGAGCGTCTCAACAGATCTCCAGTAGCAACACCCTGTTTAGATAGGTATCCGAGGATACATGGGTGGAGTGGCGCCCAAGATGAATGGGGCTTTTACCAAACTCAAGAAAGGGCACGAAGCAACCGCACGAAGCCCATCACCATATAGGATTTTAGAAAGAACGCAGAGTACTAGCGTACGAACTTACCACAGTGTGGATTTCAGAAAGTGTTAAGACTCCATGTGCACACTTACCATAGCATGGATTTTCAAATACTGTTCTAAGTAAGGACTCTCGTGGCACTTTGATAGAGCAGCTCATAGATGGAATGGTGAATCTCAAAACATTATGTTTGAGAGTCATGAACTCGATCTGTGGAAATAATGCTGGAGCGCTATGGGGAAAAACAGTGAACTCTGTTCCTATGAGAGGAGAACTCCTGAATCAAGAGTAGCGCGCTCATAGGCGACCCTTCTGGGAAAAGGGGGAGCGCTGCTAAACTACCACGAGAATTGCCCGAATTAGCCGAACTAAAGCCCCATGTTGAGGGAAGCCCGATGCTTGAAGTGTATAAACGAATACACACTGGCTGAATGAAGCCCAAGGAACCAAGGTCCTAATCATCTCAAGAAACGGGAACGAGGCGGAGCGCGTAACCCTTACCATACAGGATTTCAGAAAGTGCGCAGAGTCTTGCGTGCACACTTACCCAATACGTGGAATTTTTAGAAAGTGCGCAAAGTGTGTCACGTGCACACTGACCCACCATGTGGTTTTTCAGAAAGTTACACAGAGCTAGCATGTGTACCTAAAGGTTCCTTAGCATCGCAGAGGCGCTGAACCGCACGGAGAGGCAAGCTCAAATTTACAAACCTCTAG